>NW_027272334.1:217500-461614 GCF_040938485.1 Diadema antillarum | reverse complement strand
ATCTATCTTTTTATCTGTCTATCCATTGAATGTATGTTATATTTACTTCAGGGTTAACATTAATGGCTAGAATACGTTTTGTGAAATGGCTTCTGGAAAGACAGTGTATAGATTATTTCAGCCCCTAGGGATAGTAGACGTAATCACAATGATTCTATGCATGCATTAAAAGTTCCATTATTGGAGGTAAATGAGACAAATGTATGTAGGAAAAAAAAACAACAGCAACAAAGTTCATTGATAGGGATATGCACTTGTATGTTTTGATTGGGAGGCTCTTGATTGTCATGGTATCAACCAGGAGTACAATGCCATGCCAGAACCAGTTTGGATAAGGCTACCCTCTTCCCTCCCCTCCCTTTCCCCCTCCCCTCCCTTTCCCCCTCCCCTCCCTTACCCCCCTTCCCCTCCTCTTCCTCTTCTCAAGATATTCTGCGTTATTTGGAAACAATGAGAGAAAAAAATTTAAGAAATGAGAAATATACCCCGCACAGAGTTCAGATAACGACCGGTAGGCCCAATCGATGATAATTGATTATGGACGTGTTAATAATCAATACAGCAGTCTGCAGTGTTATCGCTATGATAACACATACCACAATGTCGGTCTCTCTCTCTTTACAGAGGGACTGTTGAAGAGATAAATGGAAAGAAAGAAAGAAAGATTGATAGATAGATGGATAGATAGATAGACAGATGAGAGAGAAGGGGGCGATGGGGATAAGTATTGGACATAACTTAAGTATAATCTAATGACAAACTGCCTGAGAGATAAAATAATGATAGAGAATATAGCATCCCACAAGAGATGTGGTTTGTAGAGCACACTCTAAGGACTATGGTTTTACCATGCACCGGCCTGCAGAGCAGTACAGGCATAATATGAGCATGGGTGAAGCTGTGTAGCTATGTCTTATGTTTCCTATAAAGTGCCTATTTCTATTGCATGCTCAAAAAGACAAAAGTGCGTATGTAATGTGCACATACACTGTACATACTGGCACACACACACACAGACACACACACACAGAATCTCTTGGTATGATATATATATTAGCTATGAAAGGTTAGCATTGAAAGTGAATGCGAAACGCTTCAAAAAGGAAATATGTGCGAGTGACCGGATTTACCGTAGTCAATATTTCCCACAGACAGTAGTGGAAGAATAAACCATTGGCTCAATGGTGTATTAGCATGGTGATATGTGTACTTATATCTTCATATTATGCTGTAATAGACAGCTTAATTCTAAACAATACTTCCGTATGCTGGAGTATTAGTTGCTTCATTTCTTTCCTTTTCATATGAATGACCATATAGCTCAGATAGCGAAGTTGGACAACTCTTGGAAATGAGCCACCGCTATGCAAGACAGAGTCTCCAATCCAGTCACTTTTACAAAATTATGTGAGCTGTGCATGCTTCCTGGGGCTGTTGGCTGTAATGTTTCTCTAGTGCACATGCCCCTCCCACACTCCCCAACCAAACAAAAACAAAAACAAAAACAAAAACAAAAAAACAAAAAACAAAACAAAACAAACCTAAAAACCCCTGTGCAGTTGATTGATTGACTGCACAAACACTTGAGGAACCAGGGGGACCAGCATTTTGGTCCTGAGTGGATCATCCAAGATGGCCGTTGGAGAGTGTGGTAGGCGACTGGAGTAGGTGTCAACTGCCCCAGAGTGTGTAACTCGATGCTGCCACTGAAGACAAGTTGCCGACTGAGCAGCGAAGAAAACCCACGTAAAAATGGCTCATGGATCAATGAAAACTGCCATTCCTGTTTCCTGTCTACACACGCACACACATACACACATGACACAACATGCACACACACATACACTCACATACAGTACACATACATACATGTCCATACGAGGCATATGTATTTGTATGTGTGTGTACACGTGTATGTGTCAGTTCCATTGTAACAAATGTGTTAATTCAATTTTTACATGATCTTATGAAATCTAGATATCATTCTGAGGAAACAAGGGAACCTGTTATCAATCTATACTTGTAGTAGTCCTATCAGCATAGGAATAGTGATTGCAAAGGCCTCTATAGCCAATCATAACATCTTCTTTGATTGTCCTGCTTATGGGAGTTATGTAATATCAAAAGTGTTGATATTATGTAATGCAGAAAATGCCATGCTTTTGCTAGTATTGCCCTAGACCTCTTCCCAGTTGGGAGCAGGGGGGGGGGGGGGGGGGGGAGGTACACAGGTTGTTGAGGCCCATACAGAGGAACACACACACAAGCACAATGATATTTTTTATTGATTTTTGCACAATCTAGACATGATATAACACTTTTCTGTAAATATCCCCCATACTTTTCCAAAAAGCCCTGGAAAGTGTTGCAACATGTTACCATCTAACCAAGAGAGCGAAAGCAGACTTCCCCCAGCCATACTCTGGTCCCTGGATACTCAGCAGTTACCTTGGAACAAATCACTACAGTCATGGCTGATGCTCTTGACCATGTAGAAGGTCATGGGACCCTCCAGAATCTGTTGTTTGTTTGCCATTTTTATCTAATCCTTATAATCATATCAGCCAGCATATTTGGGTTAAGCGCAATGAATTATCAATACGTTCAAACACATTTCTTTTCTTCTTTTTTTCTTTTCTTTTTTTTTTGGGGGGGGGAGCTCCTTTCTACCTCCCCATACAACAATTGTTTATCCGATTGCATTCACAGATGTTAAGACCATCATGTTGAATACTACAGAAGGTTGGGGGATTTTTTTGAGGGGGGTGGGGATTATATAATTTTGTTGGTTAGGTATGTATTTGCTTGCTGTCAGAATATGATCAGACCACAGGTATGAGCAAATATCCACACTGTAAAACTGTTTCCCCCTCAGGTTTGAAGGTTTTGTTATTAATGTTGTTGTCATTGTCATCATCACCATCATCTTCACCACCATTATCATCATCATCATCATCTTCATTAACATTTTTATTGTCATCTTCATTGTCATCTTCATTAACATCAGCATTGTCATCTTCTCTATCATATTTTCATTATCATCATCATTATCATCATCATCACCATCATTGCCATCATCAACAGTGATAGCTTGAGGCAGTCATTGGTGAAGGAAAGAAGTCAGGAACCTTTTTTTGCTCGGAGTCTCCTCTTCTTCTTGACGTCAACTTGACTTTGTGCCATCGTCGGGCGGAGTTGGTTTGTTATGACTGCTTTCAGAGAAAGGTGGATGGATACTTTGGTATGCATACATACATGCATTTTTCAAAGAAAGGCAGAGGTAGATGTTGAAGTGCTGCTTTGGTATCATGTTCTATAGAAAGCATTGCAGTTGGTAGACTCGAGTGCCATTCACTCTGCACTGTGTAACATGCCACGTCGATGCGGGTACTTGGGGATTATTCGGTAGTCCACGGGCGGAAGAAAGGAAAAATGACAACTTTGGATCCCAATCATGCACTTGAGACAAAAAGATTGATCTACCTTTTTTTCTGCCTCCAAGTGCCATTTGTCCCGGTTTCGGATTACTTGAGTGGTGGGAGAAACTGGGCGGGTGGTTCTTCTGGTCAAGATGCTGCTCCGGCTGGTGTGCTCCGTGACATTTTATTTCTGCCTCTTGGTTGCGCCAGAGAAGCAAGCACTTGAGTTCTCAGTAGGCTGGGTTTCCCTCGTGGAGTGGGACAGACTGGATGGTGGATCTCCTCTCCGCTCTCAAGAGTCAACAGAAGTACGGGGAGGGCGTGGAGGACAGATTAATGACGACGACGACGAGGAGGGGAAAAAGTTGATGGTAGATCTTGTAGCAAGCTTTGTTTCCTAGCAACCAGCGGGTGTACCCATCCCTTTATATAATGCCTAGAACCCCCCTCCCAACACCTTCATGCATTATCATATGGACCCTCTTTTAACTCATACACATAGCCAGAATTTAAATGTGTGTCGTGTGAATGTTGCACGAAGCATCATGATCAAATCCACTTCATTAGAAATATACATAAATTAGAAATACGTTTGCAATGGATATGTCTCATTCCCCCTGATTCGATATGGCAAAATATGTTGCTGAAATGTGAAACCTTAAACAGGCTAGAAAAAAAAAAGGATGTATTCTGGCATTTGATATGTCTGCACTGTAAGGCAAAAGCCTTGGATGCATTCATTCTTGCTGTTCTTTCAACCTTTAACCTTTAATCGTACACAGAAATATGCTTGTAAGTCTCTTACGCCACACATTTCCAAAAAAAGAAAAAAAAAAAGACATCACTGAAACCTTCAATTCAAAGAGATATTTCAGTAGAAATGATATGGATTCAAGAAACCCAACACAATGCTTGGGGAAGTGTGGATTCCTCTGAGAGGAGGTTTCTTTATGATGAAGACTGCCGCGATGTTACCAAGTCCCTTGCTGTGCAGAGAGGGAGGTTTATATCGTGTTTGAGCAGACATTGAACCGTATTCTCTCCGGCCTAGCCAAACGAGCGCTCGCCACTCTCTCGCGTGGCCTCGTCGACATCCCGGGGGAGAAGCAATGAGCCGCAAAGTGTGGAAGATGCGCCTTGTTTCAACACAAGAGCGCTTCAAGTGGGGCAAGAGTCCTGGTACGCTGTCGGAAGAGGGGCAAAACTCCAGTCATTCCGAGGTTGTTTTCCACGGTGTGAGTTCCTAACCAGTATCATCTTCATTATAATATGACAACATCTGTCTTGTTTTTCCTCCTTTATTTCACTCTCTCTCTATCTTAATCCCCATCTCTCTGTCTGTGTCATGCATGTGTTCCTTTTGTTTGTATCCTTTTATCTTCCAGTTGTTGTTGATGTTTGTTGTTTTTTTTAAATCATGGCATAAAGTCGGAGACATTAACAGTGCCACTGACCTCTGTTAGGGTTGGAAGAGCTTCATTTTCCAGGCAGTGCACATTCTCGTACCATTGTGATATTCTCTCAGACTGCAGTCAGAAGATTGAAAGTTCATAAGTGATGGTGTTCCTAGACTAGTATGTTTTTTGCTGGGTTTTTTTTTCTCAGCCATCTTTTCTCTAGTAATATCGTGAAGAGCCACTCTTTTGTCTTCTCTCTTTTTTTTCGGGGGGGGGGGGGGGCATCTCAAAATGTGGAGACGATATTTAATGACCTTTTTGAGATATCATTGAGTCTCTACTGGCCATCAATGAATTGGATTGGCGTGGAATTGAGTGTGTTCACAAACGGAGCTGCAGTGTTACAGGACATTGCTTTAGATGGATACACAAGACATTGCTTGAGATGGATACACCTCAGGCGTATGTGTGGTGTATCACAGAGCTTATACCACATCTCACCTGCCATGACACTGCAATCATTCTCAGAGTGCATCTTTTGAATGTGATGTTTTCAGTCTAGCAAGATTTTGGTATGCATGGTTAATAGATGTTAGTACCTGTGTCTAATTTTAAGGAAATTGTAAAGAAAAACAGACAATGAAAACCCCAAACCTTGCCATCATTCACACTTGGTGTCTGAGAGAGTTTCAGAACAGGGTTAGTGGATGTTGTTGAGGGAAAAAGTTAACTGCTGTAAGTGTCATTCTCTCAATTCAGAGGGTCGCAGTTCCATTGGAGTATTCAGTTGTGTTGTTTCTTTTGAAGAAAATTATTTGCATATTTAGAGTGACAGTTTGGTGACCAGGGGTGCTTCGGTCTGTTCCAAATCCTGTGTTGGATTTTGAGAGCATCCAAAATTAACTGTTGCAGTGGTTAGCTATGAATGCGTTTATCTACTTTTCCACATTTAAAGGGGAAGGCTAGTAACTGATCAGTGGGAATCAGTGGAAATGCTAGCTGGGAGATGATTGTTCCAATCCTTATGGGATTCATTCAAAAGTACATTATATATCTATTGTTGTGTGAAAATTATTTGCTTCAGAATGGTCTCATATTCAAGTAATGTGCAGTTTAATGTTTACAGGTAAGCATGCCTGGTCAGTGATAGGGCATTAAACTGCACATTACTTGAATATGAGACCATTCTGAAGCAAATAATTTTCACACAACAATAGATATATAATGTACTCTTGAATGAATCCCATAAGGATTGGAACAATCATCTCCCAGCATTTCCACTGATTCCCACTGATCAGTTACTAGTCTTCCCCTTTAAAATGAATTTCAATACCCGTTATCAAAAGGTATTTGCAAATCCCTTTCAGATGGCGTTTCTCGAGTTGTTGCATTTGTCAATGTTGTGATTTCATTGAGAGGCCTTGTCATTGCGCAGCTCCATTGCGCAGTTTGACCTGAGGAGCGGAAATGTGTAGTTGGCAGTGGTTGGAAGTGCATTTGTTATTGCACTTTTTTCCTCCTGCATTTCAGAAATGAGTTTCTAATCCCACAATCAAAACAGCTTTGCATCTATCAATTGCCCAAAACTCCCTAAAAATTGCAACTGATTAACAAAGTGCCCCACATTGACGTAAATTAGCACTGAATTGATCAGTGTTTAGTAGTAGCCATGACAAAAGAAATCATGGGCATGCATACTCGGGCAGGATTCGAACTCCAGGTCATTATTTAATTTGATGTGTAGGGCAGTTTGTTAATTGGTTGCAATAAAAACAACACAATGGAAGAATTTCATGAATTTGAATCCTTAAAAGTTGTTTGGAAACCTTAATTATGCACCAGAAGTGAGTTGATTAATGCACCCTTTGACATCATCATGATGCTACAAATTACAAACATCACATGCGTGGCCAGTACTACAAATGTTAGTAAAATGTCAGAGAGAGAGGGGGGGGGGGGGGGAATGTCTTTCAGAGCACCAGATAGACAAGGTAGGGATCTCCAAGAGGAAACGAAGAAGGAATCACTCATGTGATCCCGAGAAAATAAACAATGCCATATGTCAGCAACGCACAATTTCTGTATTGCATTGCATGGAAAGTAAAACCAGTCTGCCTAGCACAGCATTTGTCAACGAGGGAGGCAGAGTTTTCGGAGGGGTGGAGGTCACCCTGGTTTAACAGCTGAACTTTGATTCCGTTGTGGTGTTTAGAGGAGAGCTGGGTTGAAAGATGAGCGGGGAATGTGATGATGTTCCATCGTCAAGGGTGTTAGCGTGGTAACAGCAAACGAGAGACAGGGAGATGGAGAGAGAGAAGTATGAGAGAGAAAGAGAAATATGGGATGTAAAGCAAGAGGGAGAATGTGATCCGATAGTTTGTGGTATTAGGATTTCTATCCTCCTGGTATGTTGGGTGTCGGCCACGGAATCCCCCCAGGCACGGAGGAAGATGGAGGGTGTAAGGGAAGATGGCCTCTGGGTTGTAAGGGTTTGATGGATAGCCCGGCTCTAGGGACAGGACCTCTCATGTCACCCAGTGTTATTGGCTTGCAAAGTTCAGATGACACTGAACCGCATCGCTCCTCTGGTACTCAGTCACAACATCATCTAGTCCTTCCCTCTCTCCATCTCTCTCCCTCTCTGTCTCCTCTTCTCTCTCAATCTTTCTATATCTCATACTCCTCTGTACCTCCCTCTGCTGTGCCGTGTTTTGGTTTCCAGTCTTGCAGGCATTCGAGTTTGCCAGTCTGGCATACCAGGGGATTTGGAGCGAAATCTGCAAATAGGAAACAAATGGGCGGATAAGACCAAGCGTGAAGCTATTTCAACACCTCCTATTGATTTCTCTTCATTTTCTTTTGTTTTGTTTTGTTTTGATTTTTTTTTATTGTGACATAGTCATGTTCACGAAAATCTACACCCACCAACCCTCTTTCCACTCTCTTCATGGGGAAGTTTTAGAGTGAATTGCTGGAATGCGCACACGTCTTTGATTGCTAATGCTTCATTTTTACATTGACATTGACAAACCACATCCATTACTGCTTGACATTTATACATACAGAAGTATACCGAGAGCTTGTGCTATTCACTGTTTTGATTCTCAACATACTGTATTTTCGAGGGGAAACGAGTACCGAAAGAATCGTACAATAAGACTAAGTATGCACTCGCCTGCAGTCGCCAGTCAGAGATCTGTCAAAACCTTAAGTTAGCTTCACTGAAGCCTCAAGAAATGTCTGTTGGAATAGCTTACCTTCACCCAACGACCCAGTTTCCATCTGACAAGCCAAAAAGAGCCACATCCACATATCCTTCAGGGCAGACAAGACCTGACAGACTCTCAGTCAATATGGATCCCTGTGACCCTTCACCCTAGGGGTCAAAGGGTATGCAGGGTCAATGCCTGTGACCTCAGCCACCACCCAAGCACCACATTATTATTATGTCAAAGGGGCTGTTGTGGAAAGAAGAACAAGACCCCGGGGACATGGTCTCCTGTACTTCGATTAACCCTTCCATCACCCCTTACCATAAACATATCGTCTTGACAAGAGTCTGTTTACAAAGGCATCTCCCAGTACTATACAGCATGTGTATGAGTAGATGTGATGTTCGTATGCCATGCCTGTTGTGAGCTTTTAGTATGTAGGCATGCTTTGCTTCGTGCATGCATACATATGCACAAAATGCAGGAACTGTCAATGTCGTGGAAAATATCAACGTTTGGATGGAGCATTTTGTGTTGTTCTTTTTTTGTTGTGAAAGGAATATGTTGTCAGCTCTTGCAGCCTATTTCCAGGTGATACCATTTATTGTCAGGCTGTTTGTCTTCGCCTTAAAGACTTTTGAGGTATATCACATATCCATGCCATTAAAAGACCTCACATGATATTATTCTATAACATATTTGTATATTTAAGAAATACATTTTTTTTTTTCATGAGATTAGTTGTGATTTTTCTTTTTCTGTTTGGAAGTCTTGTGATATAATGCATCTTGTATTCACCACATGGCTTACATATACACTCATGAAATAGGAGAAAAATGGTCAAATAATATTGTGAAGGATCCAGATTGAGTGAAATATCAAGTCGCATTTCCATTTTGTGTTCTAATTCAGCTGTTTTGCAACAAGGCCTCGCAATCTGTGACTGCGATCTGATGTCATGTTTAGATATGCTGATCACTCCCTGTCAAAACGAATATCGGTGTCATAGCATCAAGCATACTTTTCATTAGATATTGGCCAAATGACTGTTGTTTGTCTCCTAATGATTATTCAGCTTTGAAGCCAAATGTGCAGACAATGCAAGCCTTCCAGTGTATTTATTCAATGTTGTCTACAAAATGCCAAAATTAAGTCTGTCATCTGCATGTTGGCGTTGCACCACATTCTTTCATAGCCGGTGTCATCCATCTTTCGTCCTACTCCTGACGCCCGAGCAAAAATGAAAAAAAAAATGAAAATGCATCTAGAGCACCCAAATGTACAATGTATGGCTTGAATCACTGCGTTGAATCCTTGGTGCATGAACGTCACAATTCCATTGTTTTGCAACTGTTGATTCCGATTGTTCGCGTGTGAGTTACCATAGCAATGGGCGGACAGTAAATCGTATTCAGATATTTTGCATGTTCGACAGAGCTTATGTTATGCACTATTGGCAAGCTGTTTTGCAGACAGAAAGAAAGAATGCGAATGCTACAGAAGGTGAAATCCTAATCCGTGGAAACCACACTGTTTTTTTCAAGGTTTTCTACTCCCCCTCCCCCTTGTTTTGAAGTCAGGAAATATGTGCAAATGGCCATCTTTTAGAAGTTGAATTAAAAAAAAAAAAAAATCTTTTGGAAGTCGCTTGTCTGTTTGATGAGTTTGGATCTTTCCTCTCCATGATGGTAAAAAAAAAAAACACACACACATAATAACGTTTGATTAATTTGAGACACAAATTTCAGCCCATGATGCTTACCCCCTGAAGCCAATTCTAAAGGGGAAAAAATGTATGCATGTGAAGAAGATGCTAGAACGTAGGGTGAGAAGACCAGGTTAATAATCAATAAGGCAATCTGTGAAAATTGTGGCTAATTTAGAACACTTTGGAATTGGGTATCGTGTTGTGCTCTCGAGGCGTTGGTGTCACGGACCTCGCTTTGCCGCGGGGGAACCGTTCCTAATTTATCGTCACCATCCATCTTCCTTGCATACAAAAAGCCAGCAGTCAGTCAATGCCACGGCTCTAGGGAGGCGGTATCACGCACATCACCTCTCCTCTCTGCTTTCATTGGAGCATATTTGTATTTTTCTCCGCCACACAGCTCATAAAGAACTGTTCTGAATCTGTGTGTGTGCGTGTGTGTGTTTTGGTACATATACGTCTGTATGTAAGTACATTGTGCATGTTTACGTATGATATGTATATTCATACAGACATACAATATTGTCAAATGTCAATGCCTGTCTGAAATGTCAAAGGGTTTGTTATGAGGAAGAAAGTTAGTCTGCGGGTACGGTGGATTGTATTTCACTCTATAGAGGAGAATCTTTTCCCCCATTCTTCCATCGTTGACGTGTGGTGGGGGCTGCAGTGGAGATTGTTAATATCGCCAGACAGATGTTTGAATGGTTTTGAAGAGATGAAGACCAATGTAAAAGAGCAGGAATTCTGCATTGATAGGCTCATTATTACTTTTAGAGTATTGTGACATTGTATAGAGATTGGAATGACATCACGGCTATTTAGGAGAATTCTTTCGCTCTTACCAAATTGGTTCCAAAGAAAAGATGCCTTTTCGATGAGGCACCTGCAGCATTGATTCGTATGGTTTAATAATGCACTTATCGTAAGTCATATTACTGTCACTGGAGGGGGAAAAAAATGAATAGTTGAATTTTTCAGGTTGGTTATCATTTCAGGCGTTAAGATGGTAATTCCAAGAAAGAGTTACCCAGGCGGTGACAGGGACATAAATTCCAGGAAAGAAGTATTCCCAGGGATGATATTTGCGAAATCAAGGGGTGTAGTGAGCAGCTCAGCCATGTACAGCAATATTTCTTGTAATGTGCGCCCCTTCAGAGAGGTTTGGATAGAACTAATCAGCCATTAGTGTAATCCCCTGCTGAGCTAGATTATGGGATTAATGAAGCTGTTAACAGTTAATCCTGTTTGAAGCTGTTCCACCTGGATTAGGGTGTAAGAGGATTAACTGGAGCCCCAGTCTGGTGAAGGAGGTGTAGAGGTAGGGTCGGAGAGAGATAGAGAAAGAGATACTTCACTTTATTGGCGAGTACGTCTGCCATCTTGGCTAGTCTGAATGACTTGAATCTGTACAGCCACACAAGGATTCGCTTTTGGGTAACTTCATACCCGACTTACACTCATGAATTTGCATTGAGTAGAATTGAAAGTAAATGGCCATCAAAACAAGAACCAATGGAATGACTTGTTTGTTTGTTTGTTTGTGTATGTATGGATACGTTTATTCAGAATAAACAGCATTTGACACTGACCTTGTTCTCGCTTAAAAATCTAGAAGTATTTTTCCCTTACCCACATATTTGCAAGAAGTTCCCACTCCAGTCCTGAAAATAATAGTAAGCCAAACAAGTAAAGGAAGATAAGTGAATTCATTTTTTTTTTCAGTAGACATTCTAATGAAAGAGAACATTTTGCAGGAGTGTTCATATGAGCAACAGACAAAACTGACTATTTTGAAGTGGCAATGTTTGGTTTTAGTCCAACATATTCACCCACTACATCACTTGATACGAAAGGCCTTCATTGCATACATGTATATTTCATCATAACGATACAACCATCAATCATACGTGGCGTGTTTACATAACGATGCTCCATCCGTCTTCTCTTGGGTTTGATCCGAGTGTGTCCTCCAACCACAAGGTTTGAATACAGGTGAAGTGTTTAAGGGAGAGATGCTGTTAACATGAATTTGCATTAAATTGACAGAATTTATTCAAGTTGGTGATCAGCCGTTTGAGAGTTGATTCTCTTCCATAGAATGGTGAGGAAATGAACAAAATGCTTACAAAAGACTGATCCTATACATAATCTTGATGTTTCTTTGAATATTAAACAGCTGAGAGTAGTTATCTTGCTTTTTTTTTTCACCTCTGTTTCCTTTCTCTCGCTGTCTTTGTATTTTTTCTCTTCTCCCTTCCTTTAGATCCCTTTTCTCTCTGCATGTTTATGTAATATTTATTTATTTTTTTTTTTTTTAATGTGAAAGGCATGAAGTTTTCAACATCCTGCTGTCTATATCATAATTTCAAAATGGAGGCCTCTGGATTTATCCTTGCTTGGGGGATATCAGTGGCTCGTCAGTTGAGGGCTTATTAGAAGCAGCTGTAAATGCTTCATTATGCGGCGGGGCCAGAGAGAAGGAGGAAGTTCATATGTTTTGCATTTTTCACCCATGACTAGAGGTACAGGGTCACGTGAAATTCGAGAACAATGGTATTGTAGTTTTTCTTTCTTTCTTTTTTTTTTTTGCGTGAATTGAAAGGACTTGCGTTTTACTCACAAAGGTGTCCCATGCTGCTCTGGAAATTAATGTTAATTGAGAAATGTTCATTATTTGCAAGAGGGAGCACATAAATTGTTTGCCTTTGTTAGGTGGGAGACAGAATGTGCATTACATTATTGTCTCTGGACAAGGAACTGTGCGTGCTTTTCTTCAGCAAGGATGTGAATGATCAATATGAACAAATGATGGCAGTGACTATTCATTCTTAATGGGGGGGTATACGTTTTGTGGAAACTAGTTTAGTGAAAGGCTAATGCTGAAATCAGTTGTGTCCTTGGTGGCCAAATGCTGCACAAATATTTGGTATCGGCAAAAGTTCAATTCAATCTGGCCTTCTCATTTGCATTATATGTCCTTTTGTCTCGTGTTGATGTGTAAATGTCATGTTTGAATTGGGGTTTTAGAATTGTTGACGAATGTTTTGAACCAAAACATATTTCAGGGTCTGCTCCTTTTAGCTTCCTGCCGAGTCTGTTGGATGGTTTAGAAACTCAAGTTCAGTCAGATTGGGTATCATCAATCAATGCTGGAAGACAACATGTGTTTGTGACACTTTTAGCCTGGAAACATCATTCTTTGTACCGTATTCCTGTCATTTCTGTTGAAAATGTTACGTTTTGGCAAATAGGTGCCCCCAAATTAAAGGTAAAACATAGTTTCCGTATGACTGTGGGAAACTGTTGATTTTTGCTCGAAGATAAAGACATATGCATAAGAAATGAGTGAAATAATGCTGTTATAGCACGTATTTGTACTTTGCCCCCCCCCTATTGTTATAACTACATTCTTTTATAAGCCAAATCTTTAAATCTAGCTTTGCCTTTAGTGACATTCACAGAATATTTTGTCTTGTGTGCATGTGCATGTGTGTGTGTGTGTGTGTGTGTGTGTGTGTGTGTGTGTGTGTGTGTGTGTGTGTGTGTGTGTGCATGTCCTTGTAAACTGGTCAAAACATGTTTACTTAAACATTCTCTGTTTTGTGATTATACCCTTTTCTCCTCATTCTATCAATTGCTGCATGCCAACATATTTTTTTTTTTTGGGGGGGGGGGAGGGGCTAAAAATCCTCAAGGCCCATGATTATCATTCCTTGGTTAGTTGTTGTTGTTGTCTTTTTCAATGACACTCTTATAAACAAAAAGATAAAAGTCATTAAACTAGTAAATTGGCTATTACAGACCTCACTTGGTAAACGTGTTTATGTCTTTTTCCCCCCAGGAATAGATACTGTGCATTCCCACTGGCTATGAGCTTGTTATTGTGGCATTCAAGTTCACCAAGCACGGCAATGCAACCTTTTAGATTATGATCTGTGCATGGTATGGTATTGTGGTTTCAGCAGGTCAATGAACTGTGAACAAAAGTGTTTGTCCTCAAATTCTGAATAGGAAATGGTTGTTTTCTGTACTTCTACCGACCACATGACTGAGGTGGGAAATAAATTTAAAAAAAAACCACACACAATATCTGCGCAATAAACCATAATGCCTAATGGGTTTGGTGTGCCACATTTTTATGTGAAACAAATATGTTGGTCTCTTTCTTTTGTATGTCTTCAGTCTCATGCAAGCCTTGAAACCAGTGAAAAGGATGGGATAAAAGCTTGTCATCACCAAGGGTACATTTCATCAAGCGTTTTGTCAGATATTTTTTTCTCACAAACTGTTTTTGTTGGTGTTTCTGAAAGCCTTGCATCTGATTGGCTGAGGGCAAATTTGTGGGGGGGGGGGGGATCTGACATAAGGCTTCGTGAAATGCCCCCCAGACATGTTCATTTTATGATAAACACTGAACAAAACAACAGCAGTCCAGACCAGTTATGGATGATACCATTTAAGTTATCCCCCATAACCAACACTACATGTCTACCACGGCCACCACTACCACCAACCACCACTACCACCAACACCACTACCACCAACACCACTGCCATCAACTTACGCTATCACTACCACCACCACCACAACCACTACCACCACTACCACCAACACCACTTCCGCCAACCACCCACTACCACCAACCCCGAACACCACCACCACTACCAATACCAATACCACTTCCACCACCAACAACACCACCACTACCACCAACCACCATGCCCACATCTCCCTCTCCCATTCTGACTAAACTGTTGCTGAGTGAAAGGGGAGGGGTAGGTAGTGCACCCACACTCCCCCTGAAGTCTGTGAGTGGGGAGCTGTCTCTGGGTGAGGGACGTTCCCTGTGACCCGAATCTGGGGTCAGGGCTGTGTTTGTTTACCCTGAGTCACAGCTATCTGCACCCCATGCCAGACATGGGGAGGGAAAGATAAAAATAGCAGCTGCATGCTTCATGAGTAGGCTACCCATTGCCAGCTAGCTCCTGGATCCTCTTGTGTGCTGTGAGCTGTAAACGAGTTCAAAATTGGGGGGGGGGGGGGGGTGGTGCTTTTCCACATCAACTAGGATTCAGTGGTGGAAAATATGTGTTTATAATATATGCATGTACATGTATGTATGTATGTATGTATGTATGTATGTATGTTTCCAATGCATTGTATACCTTCATGTATCTTTCTAATCCTATGTAGGTGTGAATATAATATATTAGTTTATGTGTTATTCAATTAGTCATTTGTAGAGTTGACACACGAAGACAAACACACACACTCTCCTCTCTCTCTCTTGCTTTCACTCTTTGTCTCTCATTTCATAGCTCACTCTTGAACTCTTGAGTTGTCATGATCCTAATTACAGACTTCCCAACTGGACTCCCCTATATGTGAAGAACATACATAAACCTTGCAATATGAATAATGAGCACGGTGTAGTTGAAACCTAATGGTGAATCATCGTGATAGCTTAAGTACCTCTTCTGGTGGCCTTATAGCATGTCGTAACTCTCGTGGTATATGGACCTACTAAATGGGACGACAAGTCGAGAGTAATTAGTGTCACTCTTGAAATCTTGTTCTTTTGATAGGCTCCTTAACCCGTTGAAGACTAGTCCCTGAGTGTACTCGGGCAGGTGTCTATGGGAAATGTGAGTTATAGCAAAGTCAGCGCGTCCTCAACGGGTTAAGAGAAACTAGATCTCTCAACCCCCCACTATCGTTTCTAGAGCTCTTTAAACTAAATGATTTATGAAGGAGTGTCCACAGACGGACAGCTGCTGCTGTATCAACCGAGTCACCTCTTATGATGTCAGATGTAGCCATAGATGATGGCGGATTTAGCTACTATATTATATTTCCACACACTCCCCCCTGTGGCTGAATTACAAAGAGCCACAGCTACTGTTTCCTTGTCTTGTCTTCACAAAGAAGCCCTTGGATACCACTCAGTTACAACTCTGTGAAGGAAAAGTGATAACATTTCTTCCTGCGTGACCAATAGGGGGCGCTGTCCATCTTCTGTCACCCACCATAGACACATTTTTTTTTTGTATTTGAGCGACAAAATGGACGCCACCCTCCTGTTCTGATGGCGACATTATGAGCAGACAGCTCCTGTTGTGTTGCTATTTCCATCACAACAGTCAGAGCAACGACTGCGTCCTTGGCTGCTACTACCTGCTCATTCATGTTTGGCACGTCATGTTTATCAGGGCTGACATTGACTGATAGATACAAACCTAGATTTTGTTTTTTTTTATGTTTTGTGTGTGTGTGTGTGTGTGTGTGTGTGTGCATGTTTGTGTGTGTGTGTGTGTGTGCGTGTTTTGAGGGCTTTCCTATCAGTTTCTTTCATTCTGTCTCTCTGTTGTTGCACACAAAGAATTTTTTTCCACCTGAGAACATGTTCCTTTTTGTCGTCAATGGATATACTATATTTCAGCCGCTGCGAGGTGTGCATACATTGTAGCTTGATTTATTTATTTCGTAACCATGAAAATGTGCAGCCAGAGTGGCATGGCTTTGTTGCAGTGTCACACCCAAATTTTCTGGTGCGTTAGCGTCCTGCAAATCTGTTTTCGATGTTGAACACGCCACAGATTTGCAAACGAGGTAATACAGTTTTTGTTCCCGTTTCTGAGTGAGCAACATGTCTCCTTCTTGTCTTCAGTGTCTGTTTTCCTGTGTGATCTCTGCAGTGCATCAACAATGTCTGTAATTTGACGTGATAGAAAGCGAAAAACCCCAAGCTGCGCTGTCATGGCAGGTGATTTTGGCGCACATGAAAGAAACATGTATATCCATCCACCAACAATATCATGGCGAAACAAGTAGATATGAAACCCCAAAAATTTCTGCACAAATTGAACAGAAAATTGAATTCTCTGCCCGGTACACCCGTCAGCGAGCTTCAACCTCTCCTCTCTCTGGTCGCGGCCTTTCCCTCTCTCTCGATGGGATTTCGTAAGCGATTCTAAATTAAATTCGCCAATCCAATCAGCGGGAATTATCCGTGATATTATCCACAGAAGCCCAGCAACTAGTTTCTACTGACAGAAGACAACATCAAAAAAGAATCGCAGCTGATTTGTGAAACAACTTTCAGCATTTGATCCTTTCTCTCTTTTAGTACTTCAATTTGACTAGACAAAAATATAAGATTGTAGGCCTTACTGGTACATCTAATGTAACCTCTGGTAAAATGTGGAACTAGGATTACCAGACTGATTTTGTTATCAGTCATGTTACTCATATTAGATGTCTTCTACAGCGGTACCACTCGTTGGCTGCCCATCAACACTACGTTCCTCCCAGGAGGTCTGCAAAAAAAAAAATGAAATTACGTTTTCCTACCTTTGATTGCAATTCACAAGCTCTGAATGAAGATTTCTATCATATATGATTGGCAATCTTACATGTGCATGTGTTTTTTATTTTGTTTATTGTTTCTTGAGGAAAGAATGTGGAGGAGGATAAAGACAAGTATCATGATAACCCAATTTCTAGGAAATTGTTTGTTCTTCCTGTCTTTGAAATTGAATGCATATCCAACTCAAGGTACAATACCTTTTGTGTTTTCTTCTTATTGCACGGTTGCTCAATCCGATGTACTACATATGTATCTCAATTCTCTGGTATTGGGGATTAAAGAAAACAATTTGAGTTGACAGTGTGCAAAAAAAAAAAAAGACTCTTTTTTGGGCAGAATCTTCAGTCTATCTGCTTTTTTCATTTGGTCACCACGTCTCTTCACATTCTTTGCATTGTACGTCTGTCATCCTGCATGTCAGAAATTGACCATATACCTTCATTTGGGCACAGGCTTCATTCCACCTTGTATACCTAGCGACGTCGATATTGGACAAATTTCTAGGCAAGAGGGGTGTCCGTGGCCCGAGAAAGTGGGCCAAAGCTTCCGCAAAGACACTCAATCTTCTGGCCTACCTTGAAACTAAACCGTTGTGACAGTGACAAAACAAAAGCTCAATTTCCTTCTTTAACGCCCCATTTTGCATTCATCAATTGAATCCCGCTCCCCGGTAATAGAATCAATCATGAAATGAACACCTTTTATTTCATTAGGGCTCAAATTTCTCCAGCCAACAAGACATCCTCAGAGAGAGTGAGAGAAGGAGAGGGAGCGAGAGAGAGAGAAGAAACAGTGGGAGACGGAATGAGGGAAGTGACCTTTGACATTCACGGCGGCACCCACTTTCTATCTGTCCCCCCTCCAAAAAAGAAAGCGTCGCTCCTACGAAATTGCCAGCGCAATATTAAGCACCCTAATGAATTTGCATCCAGCCTAAATCATGTCAAATTGAGCCTGGGCCGTCAAGGCTGATTCGTTTTGTCTTGCCTGGCAGCTGAGCGCAAATAAACGCCAAATTGTTTTAATCGCGTAGGATGCAGCACTGCCATTTATTAATTTGATGCATTAATTTTCGCAAACTGGCTCGGCTTTGCCACATTACCTGCGCGCCCCTTTCGTCTTTTCCCTGTCGCTTGTTTTTTTTCCCCCTTCTCTGTCTTGTCTTTGACCCATCTCTCTTTCTACTCTACTCTACTCGATCCTTCTTTCCTCTGCTGAGCATGCATACAATACAAATATCCGGTGTGCCTAATGAGGCGTGATAGAATGCGTAATGTATTGTAGGGCTTTGCGAGTGTGGAGGGAGTGGTTAGCAATCGTAAGAACCCCGCGTAATTGGTGCTGCCCACACCTTAAAGGCATAATTTACCATTTGCAGATGAAACAAAAACCCAGCATTAATGCTTTAAAATAGTTCTAAAATGTGAGTTAGGGATAGAAACAACCACTGTAAAAATTTGAATCGGTATAATCGATGTTTAGTATCGTTAAATATACAAAATTTGAACAATAGTTATAATAAAAATGTTTCCAGACTAAACCATCTACAGTTATGGTTTACTGAGAAAAATACAGATATCTCCTTATATTTTACGCTTTATCACAAAAATCTTATATGATAGGATGTTTTATGGTACAACAGACCTACACATATGCATTAAATGTCATATCCTGAAAATGTTTAAATCACTGCTCCAAAAGGTAAACGGGACCTTTAACCCACCTCTTCTTCATCGTGTCGTCTTTCAGCATCACAGAATTGGGGAGAAAAAGCATAGCAGCCACATTCAAGCATTTTTTAGGTTTATCATTTTCTCTTTTTTTTGGGGGGGGGGGGGTGGTATGTCTACATGTTCTTTTCTCAGTTGGACTTCTGGATATCAGAATGTTTATCATCCCTGGGCCCTGTTTTATGAAGAGTTTTAATTATATAGTTGATTTCTATCATAAGTCTATTGCAGCCTATGTGGTAAGGGAATTTACAATTGATTTTTCTTTTGATAAAATGGGGCCCTGATTTCACAAATTTAGGTATTATTTGCATTATGTGTCATTGAAATGCTGTGACACGTGTAACTGATTTTCATAGGAACAGTGAAGGAATGTTTGGGTTTGGGTTTGTATGTTTGTCTGTTTGTTTATCCTGGTCAATGCACTGCCCAGTGGTCATTGGCTCAAGTGTCCCAACTGGACTGCAATTATTTTTAGATTCCTGAAGATAAGAATATTCATGACAGCTGTGTAGCACATACAGATAACTTCTTCAAAATACCGAAGATCTGATAGGTCAATGATTTTGCTTCAGGAGCCATGGAGAAATACAACCTTCCCTTCCATGTGAATTCAATGAAAATGAAAATTCAGTTAAATTCTGACACAGCAGATTATGTACAATAGAAGCAAACAAAAACATAAACGTAGAAGGAAAGAACCTGAACTACATAGATTATGATATCAAGAGCAATGGCAATGAAAGCTCTCTTCCTGATTGCTGTAGCACTGAGGAGATAAAGGCTGCAATATGCATAATTAAACGTGAAAATGTTTTGATGAGATGAGCATTGCATACTAATTTGACCGAGTACTAGGGTTAGAAGCAGGGAGAGGAGAAGACTGCCCGTACATGCCCCAGATATCAACTGGGCTCCCAACAACTCTAACATGCCGTCAAGGCCACGTCAAAAGATGTTTCTATGAAAAGCAATTTGGACGAATAAATAGGCTCAATTATATTATTCATTAAAATGGCCCAATTAGAGTATTGAATTAAAGGCTCCCCAATACCCATTGATCTCTGTGGATTTGCCCGGAGAATCGCGCTTATTGTGCGGTGGTCCCACTACCCTACTGATGATGAAGGGATATGAGTGACTGTGCTTGTGATTGCTGAGCAAAATGGGGGGAAAAAATTGAAGGGCACTAGAGCAGAGAAGATAATGATGTAAATCTGTCTGTCTCTCTGTCTGTCCTCTCTCTCTGTTTCCTCTTACCATGCCCCCCCCCCCCCCCCCACTTCCCTACTTCTTGGCATTATTTGTTCTCGGCGACAAGTAATTGGAAAGAGAATTCCCATGTTGCCTTTGAAATGATGTGAAATTAGGCTGCTTTTCCCCTGCAGCCGATTGCATTTTCCTACCTTAATGCATGCAAAATGCAATTACGATGCTCAGGTCGCAAGCACAATTTTATGGATTTGTGTCTGCGAGCAGAGCCTCCAGCCGCGTTTCCATTCGGTAAAATGCGCGTCCCCACAAGTGGTGCGGCCGTAGCAGTGATATGCACCCCATGTTAGTTATCGTCATCTCCCCCCCACGACCCCCACCCCCTTCAAAAAAGGGGGGAAAAAAGAATCCCCTCCAATGTTTTTGTCAGATGTTCCCTGTGTTTATGCTGTGTTTTTTCTCAATATCCCATTGCAACATTGCCATGGGGGAGGGGGGGGGGAGGTTAGAGAAGAGTATGAGCGACATACGAAGATGTGGCGTTTGCTTGGGGTCATTATTGGGCCCAGTCTAGCACATACTCAAATGTAATTTGCCATGTAGCAAAACCGGCGCTCTGTCCAAACACACCGGAGCGAGGGGGCAGTGTTGTTATTGCAGGGCGCCCTGTCGGGACTAATTCGGCGTGAAAAATGCCAAAAGTGTCAGGCAGCAGTTTTAAGAATTGTATTGATAATTGACTGGCTATGATTGGGTTATGAGTTTGGTCGGCCGCTCAAATGAAAACCGCTTCTTGGGCTTCAGGGCAGAGAGAGAGGGGGAGAAAAAATAAGGTTCAGGGAGAGCAAGAGAGAGAGAGAGAGATGTTGTGATGAACGGTTGAAAAGGACCGAGGAAATCCATAGACAATGTTTCCTTTGCTGTGAATAAACAGGAGTACTTTTGGGACCAATGTCCTTCCGTATGAAAGCACCAACTCATCTTGTTGCAGCCAGCCTTGTAGGCCTTCGCTCCAAAAGCCGCAAGTTTGTTTACCTTTTGGGCCGCAATCAAATGGAGTCTGATGATTAGGCAATGAAAAAATAATGCCCGGAGTGATTTCTATTCATGTGGTGTTGACACGATTAATCCGTTCGGTGGGAAGGGAATCGGGCATGGAGTGGAATGGGAATGCGTTAAGTGGAGCGTAGGGAGCGGCCGGGGCTGTTTGCAAGTGGCCTGTCGAGCTGTCGGCATGCTTAGTCCCATCCATCGATCTTCACAGCAGGGTATTCGCACTTTAAGCCCTTGTACACTTTTCCTCCCTCCTTCTCACCTCCTCGATTGCCGCGTGTTCCTACTGGGACGGGCGGGTGTGGAGGAAGCCTCACAAAATCGAAAAAGCGTATTTTAAGAAAACACAAGCCGCGTCTTTTTTCGGCACAAGTAGCTTCGAGAGGGACAACGAAGCCAACGATATATTATGCTCGAGACGCTGCGACATTTTTCACGTCGGCAGTCCCAATCGAATTACTGGCCGGTTTTCTTTCCTCCCTTGGGGTGGTTCCGCTGCTAGTGTGAGCCCTCAACAACACATCAACTCTCTATTGGAGTGTGTCTGAGTGTAAGCACGCGCATTCTGCATCCCTCTCCCCCTCTCTCTATTCTCCATCTGTATCTCTCTCGTACTGTCTCCCTCCCTCTTTCTCTCCCAACCATTCTCCTTGCCTCTCGACTCGCTGCGGAGGCATCAAGAAAACACCCATCCAAGGGCTGTGCATGCATACTCACACCTCTACTTCTGGCGCTCAAGTTTAAGGGAGAGAGAAGGAGGAAAATTGCACAGAGAAAGGAGCACAATCTGCTACCTGCATTCTCTCATTTCTACTCTCGCTTGTTTGGCCTGGGAGGTTTCCATTCACTTTTCCTTTTATCCCAGAGCAAAAAGAGATTGATAGATATATAGGTAGAGAGCAGAGAGAGAGAAAAATCTTGTAAGAGGGGCAAACAGCCCCCTCCCCTCCAAACACTGGCTGCCCCTGTTCACCCTATTGTCAGGGGCAGCTTGCCGAGAGGCTGGTTATGGACGTGTGACATTCATTGTTGTGGGTCGATGGAGTAGCATACACACACACTCAGACACGCCACACACACACACTCAGGCGGCGTGCACACGCATTCGTTCACACGTGTGGCAGTCAGCTCAGCCAGTCGCCTCCCAGTGGCAGGCGTGCGGCTCACTTGACACGAAGCCAGGGCTCTTTGTAGTAGGGCCGCTGCATTGCTCAGCTTCCTCCCTGCTTCACTGCAGCTACCACCGCCAAGCGAGACACTCCGCTTCTTCTTCGTGGCTACGACCGGTGGACAGCTCACTGCTATGGGCGCCAATCCACCACGAGCATACAACGAGAGAATTACATTGCACCACTACCAGCCTCTGATCCTAGTGTTCCCGAAAGCTTGTTGAATGGTTTCATTATCGGTGATATAAGAACACTCACGCATCCATCAATCTAATCACAGGCATTGAGGTGAAGGGAGCTACACTAGTCATAGTCTGCGTGCGACAGGAGTGTCACTGGGCAATATTTACGTGTGCTTCTTTGTGAGCGACGCCAGCGAGTGTTTCACACATCAGGAGCTGGGAGACTGTAGTAGACAGAAGCTGCTAGCCTAGCATAAATGGTCGTCTACAAAAGCTTTCGGATGACAACCAATAACCCGCTGAGTCTATTGGATCATACCTGGTGAATAGTCAGAACGGATTATCGTCGAAAGACCTCGGATTACCCACGAGGAAGACAGCAGGCGCAGCTTCGCTTTCTCCATCTTCATCTCCCGAGCCAGCATCCCTCCCCATTACGGCTAACTGGGTCATCTCGCTCTGTGCCCCCATGACAGTAGATATCGTGTTGTGCTGCTTGCAAGAAGGCGTCTAAAAATATGTGCACTTCTTGCCGTCAGAGGAGTTGCTAATGCTGTTATACAGTGTGTACCTGTAATCTGGGAGTGACTCTACCCTGGTATATAATCGCCTTCCTTTGCTTGGATCAGTGCAGAGCATCCTCTTTGTGCATCTACTTCATCTTGAGTAGAAACCTCGGGAGAAATACTTCCTTCCATTACAAAAAAAAAAAAAAAAAGAGGTAAGAAAAAACCTGTAGAGGTCTTCTCGCTCCAATGCAAGATTACACTACGTACTGCTGATTCTGTCTGTACCAGTTCAATCTGGCATGCTTTGACTGCATTTTCTGACATTCCCTCGCCCATTTGTTACGCCCTTATCCTGATTCGGGATCATTTTTGCATTTTCTCCTACATACATGAGCCTGCGATTTTTGCCGTGTGCGTGCTTGTGTCTCGTGGAAAACTATGAGCTGAGGACAGCACAAAGTGACTGACTGCTGTAGCTTGGACATTAAAGTGGATATTCTAACTGTTTCGCACCATCTGTGGATTATAATTTGTAGTGGATACACATGTTTGACAATCTGATCTGGGAAGGTAGGTGAAAGTTTTTTATGCATGTGATATTTTAAAAAAACCATCGAATGATAGGCGTACTGATAGTTTGAAATGTGGTCCTAAGCAGCTCCTTCCTTGTCTTTGATAATAAAATTGGACATCTGAATTGGTCGACTTAAAAGGGATCGTACAGCTTTGGTTGAGACATAATTTCAGGTTTCTAACATTTTTTGGTGAGATAATAAGAAACCTCTTATGAAATATGAAAGAGCATGTAATTCTATGAGGAATTCAATGTTTATTTGATGAAAATTGGTTTTGAAATGGCTGATATATCCAAAGAAGAGCGATTCTGGTAAAGTGTGGGACCCACACTTTATTACGATCGCTTTGTTTTACTTTGTTTTTGGATGGTTCATTCATTCCAAACCCGATTTTCATCAAATAAACTTTGAATTCCTCTTAAAATGGTATGCTCTGTACTGTATCATAAGTGTTTTCTTGGTATCTCGCAAAAAGTTAAAAGCCAAATTCTCATCTCCACCAATACTGTACTATCCCTTTAAGGTCGCATATCCCATTTGCAAATGTCACAAGATTTTGCACGGTTGAAGAATAATATATCCCAACAATGTGTATGAATTCTTACGGTAATACACCTTAGAGTTTTGTTTTGTCTTATTTTAAATGAAAAATTAACTTCTTGTCACTCGCGAATATGCTCACTTTTTGTACCAAGATTTTATTTTTTTTTTTTGGGGGGGGGGGGAGGACTGAATGAATTCACTGTAATTCTGTAGTACATGTATTGTTTTCCCCGCCATCATGAAGAAGTTTCCAGTTTTATCATTTTCAGGAAAAATCCGTGTTACTTACCTCAACAATATACCAGAATGGAATCTAATTTTCAGGATTGTAAAAGGGACACGTAAACTTTAAAGGGATTGCGATATTCTACTCTTATCACTGAAAAGACCAAGCTCTGAGCACAGAATAAGGAAAATTAAGTTAATCTCGATAGAAAGGCCTAATTGTAGTTTTCTTTACGGCTCCAATAAGAAAAACACCCAAGTAGTTCCAGCTCTTCTGACGACAACCATTTTTTTTTTAATATCTTGCTTGAGATATTGGCTCTGAAGAAGAAACATAGCATTGAGGAGGCTCAATTTCAGAAATGGTCAAATTTTGCCATGTTTTTAGATGCATAGAAATACTCCAGCATACTGTGTACACCATACACTTAACAAGTCTAATTTTTCACAAATTGGGACTTCTCAACAATTTCGCAAGTGGTTAAATTTGCTATTGTGGAATATAGTGACCAACAGAGCAATGTACGCGTGTACGTTGCATTCATGTCACGATCAGATATAAGATTTTTGCATGTTGTCGAATTCTCGAGTAACACACGACTCGAAACATTTGTGAAAATAAAATCCCAGTGAATTTTAAATATGGTATATACATTAGGACTCTGTTCTGAATTATGCTGTCACTGTTAAGAAATCTATGAACAAATATCACCACACTGAAAGTTCTTTGAGTAGAAAATTTCTACCACTGATGTCTACCACTGATGTCTGTGGGGATTCTTGTGTATGGGAAATACTGTGTGAATTGGAGCCGACGGCCTTTTTTCACTGCATGAATGAACGTGAATTGCAACTGCCCTTTAATACATTGTGTAGACAAACCTTTCATCAAATTCATGTGCATTTTACTTAATTGCAGATCTTGGCTCCTCAGGAAATTTACGGAATTTTCATGGTTTTACAGTGCAATCACAAGAAATTCATAAAAGTTTCACAGTTTTACAGTACAGTCACCTCAGAAACTATCGTGGTACTACATACGACCATGCAGGTCATATTTTTAAATGTGGAAACATTGTTCAACCATGCGCTTTAATGTATTATTCAAGACAAAATGTTTATATTTTTTGCAGTTTTTCTTGAAATATATGTATGAACTTGAGCATTGCGGTATTTCTATTTGCCTTAAATTTACACGAAGGCGTAAATTTGAAAAGCACACAAAAACCACAGCATTGAGGATACATGGTTTATTTATCAAGTGGAACAAATTACATGTTTGCACTGTATGTTTACAGCCAAAGTTAGCAGCCTGCAGAGACGAACCCTATCTTGTCAGAGAAGTCAGCATATTGTATTTAGAATCGGTCTTTATGATTAGACCACCCACCAGAGACAAAGCTATTTATATGTATATGTGTTCATCACAGCCTCACTGGAAGTTATTGTTTAAACCCTCCCTACATCACTGCTTTAGAATACCTTGCCTGTTGTTTTGTTGTTTTTTTTCCTTTGTATGTCGTGTATAAATGGCACTCGTCACAGTTTTGCTGTCTACGCTTGATCGGGGAGCGAGTGGAGCATGAATGCTACGCAAATTTAGCGTCATTCGGCTTGCGTGAAAATTCACGCCGTGTGAAGCACGAGATATGCGACACTCGTTCTGGTACAGAGAAGGCGAATCCTGTCGTGCGTGAAACGCACAAATACACAATGTGCAAAGAGGATGCAAGACAAAGATGTAGAACATTTTCACGTGGCAGACTTGTGGTTTGTTGGGAGGCAAGCGTATCTGTATGTGTGCTCCCGCTCCTGCCCAATTGGGCATGAAACAATGAAATATTACCATCAGTCACGTAATGGCTGCGAGTGAAATAGTGTCTTGGTTGATATCGTTTGCCACCGTTCTGGCTCAGTTGTGTGTTACGCATAGATTGACAAAGTCATGTGGGTGGGGGGGGGGGGGTGATGACGATGCACTTGTGCCTGTGCGTGCAAGCTAGAATCTGATACTTTTGACCATTTCAGACGGTAAATATGTTTGATTATGCTCTTCCTAGAATTTTTTTGAGATGAAAAGAAGGAGTTCTTATTTTTTTTTGCCGTTGGATGTCGTGGGTGACAATGTTTGCCATACTCATCTTCTTGTAGGTCATTGTGGCGTCCTTGCTGCAAATGGAGTTTTGTTTTCTACAGGTGGGCTTTGTTTGAACTTATCCACCAGAGAGCCTGACAATCTGATTTGATTAGAATAGATTGATAGGAAGTGGAGATCACAAATGTATTGATAATCCAATTCCGTGGGCGCTTCATTTCGGGATTACAAGTGCTGCAAGTTCTCATTTGCCGGATATAAATACACACAGGCGAATGCGGGGCCGTAAGCCTCGCTGGGAATAAACCCCCCATCTGCTGAATTTACATCAATAACCGACTTATCATCGTAATGCCTCGTCTTCCTTTGCTTTACATCTTGGGAAAATAAATTCACGTCCCCCAGACTGCATGTAGCTTCAGAGCCGTGACATAAATCAGATAAAGATACAGGCTCGTCTCCAAGTTGGGCTAAAAGGATGAACTCATACCGTCTATATATTTTCCGGGATTCAGGAGGGGGGGGGGGGGGGGGCGAGAGTGTTTGTTTATCTCGGCTGACTGGAATGCATGATACTGCGCCTTGCTCCACGTAATAGCAACGACACAGACATCCGAGAAAGGAGACACACACACACACACACACACACTCAGAGCCTTTCAACTGTCTCTGTAGCAGCAGGAGTGTGTGTTTATATACAGACATACATACTGTATATGTATATATTACACGTATATAAGACAAAACAGAGACATATAAATTCTGTTAGCCCTAAGTGCATGCTGACTTATTGTGTGGCATTGAATTTAATCTCACGGTGTAAGTGTGGTTTCAGCACAGACGGACGTAATGCAGTCCAACCACCCTTCCTTTCACCGACATATTTATTTCATCATAGTTGACATTTAGACCCATACGGTAAAAAGTAGAGTGGAAGAAGTACATGCGTATATGGATATGGATTGAGCGTAAGTTGAACCACCAGAGACTGCATTGAGTTTGTCATATTTTGAGCGTATGTGAAACAAAAATGGCCGCAGATTATTTTGCTAGTCCCCTTCATTTACCCAATTGACTTGTAGATTGAGGAACCCACAGTCGTGTGCGTCACATAAAAGGCTTTGTATTAAACCTAAAGAAGGAAGAAGGCAATGGAAAGGTTTCTCATGCTGTTTCTCATCCCTCCCATACATCTGGAGACGAGTCTTAAAAAGACTGCGTAACATGGGAGCATGGTAGGGAAGCATCTTATGGTAAATCATGTCGTGGCCTAGGACCAGAGGACCTTATCATCATGCCCTTTGTTCTCTCAGGTCTTTGCAGAGAATTGTACACTACTTGTAGTCACAGCCACCCCCCCCCCCCCCCCCAGAGATGGAGAGGGAGAGAGAGGAGTGGGATAAAAGAAAGCATCCAAGTGGAGTGCTAGTATGATGCCATGCCATATGTTCACCCGTCACTCTTGTCCCCATATTGCCGACCTAATTGCCGATGATAATTATGGCTCGAGTATTTCAAGGATAAAAGTGCCATGATGGAGAGTTGTATTCAGGATGGGGGGGGGGGGGCCTAAGAGGAGTCTCTCCCGAGAGGTGAGCAAACAGGGTAGAGAGAGGGGGAGAGAGGGTGAGAGCCAAGAAACGGCTACATGGTTCTCTCTTTCCCCAGAGAGTGTGGCATTCGCCTACAAGTGTTAGTTGCGCTTGATTATTGAGAAGTTAAGTACCCCACTCTTGCAAGGGCTCATTAATCACGGCAACGGAGGAGAGCATCTGAATGGATGCTGGAGACCATGCAATTCAGCCGGCACATTATTCTCCTTTTTTTTTTTTTCCTCTCCCTCTTCCCAGAGGATAACCCTCTTCCTTTTTACTTCCACACTCCTGTCATCCATTAACAGCTGTGGCGACTGCTGCGAGAATGGCTGTTTAAGACCCCGGTGACTCTTCGGACCAATTTATGGATTTTCAGAGAGTATGCCGTTTTTGCGGCTGTCACTTGGAGAGGGGCGAGCGTATAAAAAGTTGCGGACCCCGGGCGGGCGCCTCTCCTCGGTGAGGAGACCTGCCGGCAGTGGTGCACCGAAGGTGGCGAAATTGGCAGCCAGACGGGGATAGACCTAATCAGTCTCACACTTGTCCCAGCGCACCGCATGGAGGCAGAGCCTTGGGATGCGGGCAGCGGGGGCATCATCCCATCCCCCTCCACTCGTCTCTCACCTCGCCACCTCCTCCTGCTCATCACTGGCCTCATCATCATCAGCATCCTCATCACCCACCGCCAGTGTATCCTCACCTCCGCGCCCCATTCAACCTCTTCTCCCATCCCGGCTGCTACTTGCCGGTGTTCTCTGGCCAAGCACAATGACGGTGTTGACATAGTACTTTAAAATCTAATTTACATCAGTGTGCCGCCAGGGCTATGATCATTTGTGTTTTGAGTAGACATGCTAATGCGTTTTTGATTTATGGCCATCATTCATTTGGGGGCCCCCCTCCTTTGCCCTAGCGTCCCGTCCCCCACCCCCTCCCCGCCCACCTCTGGATGTGTCAACCAACGCTTTGATAGGGAAGCAGGAGTTCCAACATCAAATCAACCCCGCATAATCTTTACCCATGCCTTAATGACCCCATAATGCCACGCCATCAGACTGCAGAGAGATACTGCCCTAAATATCCCACCCCCTCACACTGATATGTCATGCTATCCAAGTGTGTAGGGAAGAGGCATTGAAACCGAGTGCCACATACTATGCCAGTCATTTATTGGCAATAAGATTTAATCTCAACAAGACTATTATTGGTAGATGCGTGTGAATGACTGGAGAGAAAAGATTGATCTTGTAAATGATTCATGTGTACCACATCATTGAGATCTGTTGAATCATTTTAGCTGTATCGCAGGCACAGCAAATGTGACTAGTTTTGGCAGTCATATCATTAGACTATGTTATCAGAGTGAGCAGATGAGATTGGTAAGATTTCATTAATCTCTGTCCACCTTGATCAGGAGTGTGCGAGTTTCAACAAGAACATATCTATGATAATGAATAAGCATATAGAAATTAACATATTTACAATAATTCATATGTGTGTAAAAATGAACATATTTACAGTACAATGAATACATGTGTTTGCATTGTGAATTCATTAATTAAAGGAAACACTATAAACTAAAATATTGTTGTGTATAGCACAATTACATTGTAAGACGCACTGTTTGTTTAACCACCCTGCCCCTTCTAGTAGTTACATTCACTCTGGTAACTGTATTATTATAAAAAAAAAAAAAAAACTTTCATTACTAAATGATTTCAAGAAGCACAACATTACTATTCTAATGAATTTTACAAGTTTTTTTTTTTTTTTTTTTTTTTAATGGCACCTTTTATCTACACCAAACAATCTACCCATTTGGTAAACCAGATAAAGGTAACATAGGTCGGGACTGCCCTCACCTCCCTATCGTATCACAGGGAACGTCTGTGAGCATTTCTGGTTTCATGAAGTGAAATGAACTGGTATATCGTATTGTACAAAGTCAGTTTCATATAATGTACATGTATCTTTGAGCAATCCAGCCAAGTTTTTCTCCTTTCCTGCAACTTTCTCCATTTCAAATCCTGTCTCTATACCGTAAGTTAGCATAGGGAGCATGAACTGACATGAAAGGGTGCCTAGGGAAGCTGGAGTTCCACAAATCCAGCTCGAAAATTGTTAAAGTTGATTAAGTTGATGGGACTGATATCTGAAGGTTAAGACAGCTGCAGGTATGTAAATGTTTCAAGCTAGTTTGTGTCTCGGGATGATTTTCATGTGTCATCATCGAGAAACAGGGCACAATTTTTAAGGTTTTCGTTGAGAAACAGGGCACAATTTCAGGTTTCAGATAAATGAAACAACAGATCTTATGATATTTCCAGTATCTGAGGTTGAGAGGAAGAGGCAAGCAACTCGGGTTTGTTATTTTCCTCCCTAAATCTCTGCCTAATGCAGCACAGCGTTACAATCTGTATCAAAAGATGTCTCCAATTTCCAACTGACCTCAATATATTTCTAAATTATAAATGCTGAACTTTAGCAGTAGAAAGAAATGCACAAGTAGAAGTGTGGTTTTGTTGCTTAGTTGGGTAAATTGCCATCATGAGAGCACACATTTGAAATCCAGGTTTAGGACTGTGTATAGAATGGTCACCAACATTTAGAGTGCTCTGGAAGTGTTACGTGGTTATGCGCTGTGCATACAGTTTGTATGTTGGAAGTTCCTGCACACAAAGATCACCATGACACATTTGCTTCTCTCACACACTTTGCATATCAATGGCCAAGTACCAGAAGGGCTTTATTGCAATGGAGGGGGGGGGGGGGGGGGGGGGGTATAGTTAATGGTGTCATGAAGTAGAGCTCAATCTCTTCTATATGGTGTCAATTTTAGATTATTTTCCATTTTCTGGAGAATTGTTCAATTTTAAAACCACAAGAGGGCTATTTTACTCTATATTTGGAACAATGCTTAATGAATCTTACCACTTTTGATGAAATAAACTTTTTATTTCATGAAAATTTATTGTTTCACTTTCATTTACAAATGCTCAAATCTTAGAATACAATAGTGCCCTTCTGCTTCTCAGCTGACGCTATGGTCTCACTAAGTTTCTTGGAATGAACAGACTCAGAGGGGGCATACATCTAAGTTCTTTAGGAGTGCTCCTGGGCTTGACTTTGTGTATAAATGGTGCATGAGGCACAGGAGTGCGCATGTTGCTCCCTCTCTTGTGCCTGAACAGTCAGTGTGGTTGGTCCCAGACCGTCAGTCCACAGCAGGTTGTGTAGGTGGTGGTTGCAAAAAAGGGTACTGGCCTGTGACTGCTAGCGGTCTCTTGCACTGCGTTCACATTGTCCCCCGCGCCGCGGGGAAAGTCCCGAGCTGTGGGACTTTCTCCTCCAAAACCATAATGTGAACGCTCGCTGGGACTTGTCCCCTCGTCCCCGCGAATCAAGTCGGGTACGGGGACAAGATTTGGAGGGGAGAGTGACCTTGAGGCGAAATTGATAGCGTCCAGCTGTGGTCATCAAATGTGCGCATGCGCTATGCCTGGCAGAGCTCGCCCCAAGCCCCAATTGCCCCCACAGCTCGGGGACAGATGAGATACCAATGTGAACGGTCAGTCGTAAACAAGATAAGATCTCTTGAGGCTGTCCCCGCGGCGCGGGGGACAATGTGAACGCGGGGTTGGTGACACCTTTGTTTCTCACCTTTCCCAAGTGACCTAATGAGTATCCCAGTGGTCATACACCTCCAGGAGTTAGCTGTGAAAGGTTGTGCTTGATGGCTAATTTTTGTTTCGCTAGTCACTTGTGTATCACAGCCATTACATTTGAAGGGAAATTTACCCCAAACATACAACATACGTGTGTATTGAGTGAATGCAGCAACAGTAGTAGAACACATTAGTGAAGTTTGGGGAAAATCAAACAATCTGTTCCAAATCCATGATTTTTTTTTTCAGTTTCAGTGCCTCAATCACTGGATTAGAAAATTACAGTTCATCAATGTTCATGGCATTACTACAGAACTATGATATTTTTTTAAAAATCAATAAAATTCAACATATTATCATTTTTTTAGCATAATGAAATAACAATTGACTTACCTGAAAAAGCAGGGGGAATGGTATTATGCTTCACATGTCAGTAACAACTGAAATGAATATGCCCTTTTCATTTAAAAAGATTAAATTTTGTGGAATTTTCTTGACATTTCCTTGATATCCTTGTCTTACGTAGTGATATCATGAACTCTTATAGTCTTTCATCCAGCAATTGTGGTGCCAAAACTTTAAACATTTATAAATCTGGAAGAGATGGACCAATTTCCCTTAAACTTCACTACCGTAAAGTTCCGTGTATAAGACGCACTATTTTTTCGTCGGAAAACGTTGAAAATCGGGGGTGCGTCGTATACACGGGTACAGTCGAATCACGGGAAAAAATCCGTCATGTACACCCAATTTTATAAGGCCAACTTGGGGCCATGTATGCCCATCGACGTTTGGAAGGTAAGCAATCACTAAAACTTACGGATAAAAGAGCGATCTTTCAATCTGGACACACACAAAAGCTGCAAATACAAGATAAACTTACATCGGCCTTGTGCAGTAACGATGTATCAATCTGGCCATAGACAACAGCTGTAACAGCACTGCTGTATGCTACCGATGTCAGTCTACCAAGCTACCAACAGCCAACCTAGTAGCTGGAATACGCGATGTACAGGTATCATTACTAAATTACCGATACCGTAAAACTTATCAATGTACTACTATCAATATGGCCATAGACAAAAGCTGTAAAATACGAAGTAGGATCGACACTATGTCACCGTAAATATGAACGATGTGTGAAGCATGCATGCATATCCATGTCGTTCGTTTGCTCTTCATTTCACGAGTGCAAGGCCAGCTAGGATAGCATAGCTACACTGTAGCTAGCTAGCTAGCTAGTTAGCTAGCAAGCCTTTGGCAAAGGCAGCAGCTGCAGAGAGGCTTTTGCAATGGACTCGCGTGCACACAGCGATCGGATCGAAGCGCGCTTGCCCGTTGCGCGCTGTGTGTGCAAGTCCATTGCTCTCTGTGTGCGTGTGCTGAAATTATAGCGAGCTGCCTTTTGCAAAAGGCTAGCACTGTGCATACAAGCATGGTACAAGAGACACACGTTACTGGTAACAGTGCATGAGTGTAATTACCGTACGCACCGTACGTCTTGCCGTATGATCCCTCTGCTACACTTGTTGATGTTTTTCTTATTTTTCGTAATGAACCTTCCAGTCTGACATGTGTCAATATGCGAGACACCCTCTGCTATGTATGACAGCAAAGATCGTACTGTACACTCGTGAGTACGATATGCATGACACATGTACCACGATTGAAAGGCGAAACAATAGCAAGTGAGTACCAAGACAAGTCTCGCATTTTGCGTCTTCCATATTATTTTGTTGATGTCCGATGAATACCGTTAAAAGAAAATATAAAAGGAAACGAAAAATAGATGTGTTCTACTAATATTGCTCCACTTACTCAATCCACATATACATTGGTATTTCTTTCCCCTTTATTGAAACCATGCTTTCGTGTGACAGCATGTTCCCATTGAATTGGACAAAAGCTTGCAGTGAGGACTTTTTGAGATGTTTGTTGCTATCCCCACTTGACATGTTCAGAATGGATTCTTCTCCTACCCCTCACCCCCTTCTCCCCACCATCACCAACCCCCCCCCCCTTACCTCCCCTCGTCTCCCCTTTCTCTTCCCTTGTGGATCACTCACAAACTACTCTTCCCAACCCCATACTCCTTGCCATGTTAACACCCCACACCCATAGTGTCAATTTCAGCAATAAGTCTGGTGCAGTTCCAATTTGAAACTCATCACATAAAAGGGCATTGGAGCTGACCGTCCACCATAAAAGACGCAAAATTATATCAAAGTGAGTTGAGTTGATCCCCCCTTTCTCACCAACATGCAATGTAATATCTGCAAAACATTTTGACGAAACAATAAAGTTCAATTCTGACGCGAGGGCCTCGGGAGAGAGAACTGTGAACTTCAAAATGCCCAATCTTGCCCAATATCGCCAAATAAACACATTTCTGCACGGTGGAAATCCAGAGAATTGCCTTCAGGGAATAAAACGGATGAGGAGAGCAAGAGGAAGAGATGAGATGGACAAATGCAGAGAGTAATATTTTTCCCTTCCAGCGTGTGGGATATTACCTGTTACAATCCTATTGATGACTCCAGTTTTCCTCCCTTCTTGCGCCTGAAATTGGTGTCGAAATTTGGCAGCATTTGGAATTGAAGTAAATGCTTTCTGACACTGGTGATTGAATTTGTGTTATTTATACTAGAGCAGGGGCTTTATTTGATGTGACAGTAGTTTTTGATGGTATTGAAGATGAGCAAAAAAAAAAAGGAAGAAGAGAAGGGCGACAATAAAGAAGAAGATCGTGGCGCTGATGGCGAAACTTGACTTTCCACCGCCACCTTCTAAGTTTGATATTCACGGTGCAAAGATTTGTGATAACCCTACGGCTCTTGGTGCTGTGGCCGTTACATCTCCCCAAATCGGCCGTGCAGTATGATGTCATCTCCATCCTCACCGTTCCCCCACCCTCACCGAGACCACTACCCGCCCATCACCACTTCTCCCCGAAGTCCGTCGCAGCATTATTAGGTATCCACGCAATCTCATAACTTTGAACCACCAATATGTTTCCAATTTTATTGAATTGGATTATATTACCGCATGCAGCGGTAATACAGTGCTCTATAAATATAAACTTCACTCTGACGGATCGGCCAGATGGGTACATATCGCGGGGAGGAGAGGGGAGGAATAACAAAAGATCCCAGAGAGAAAGAGAGAAGGAGCCGAGATGATGCATTAAGGGGGGAAAAGGAGGAAAGAGTAAGAAAGTTGAGAGCAGGATAGGAGAGATTCCAGTCCAGGGATTTAAAGAGAATGACATCAGTTCCGTTTCGGTCTTCTTCTTCTGTTTTTTCCCCCCTCTTGTCGAAGACTCTCCACCACTCCGCTTAGAACAAGTCCGAGAATACAGCTCGGCCTTGTCAAGTGTCTGTAGATTTGTTTTTCCTCGCGAGTGCGATGCGCAAACAGAAACAGCAAGGAAGAGTCTATTTGTTTGGCAGCGAGCCTCGTGCCATTCACAGCAAACCCCTAGAAGGCTGTAGTGAAGAGAGGGAAAAGTAATGGAATAGTCCTTTTTTTTGTCACCTGTTAATCTCCCTCCTTTTTTTCTTTATCTGGATTGAGCAATGTGAAATGTGCATGGATGTACAGTCTTTTCTGCAGGTGTTTGTATTGCCTTCCCTGTTCTCACACACATGTGTGCATCCAGTATGTAAGCCACAATAACTGTGTGTTTTAGAGGTAGGGTCCATCCAACCTTTGGAAGAATTCAGAGAGTGACTTTCAAACCTGTTTACTCTGATAGTCCCTCATGTTCACTTTGGTGTCAGTCTCTTCTGGCTGTCTGTAGGAAGCTCATATCACCTCTGTCACTCCAGGCTCTCTTTCTTCTCCATGGGTGCTAATTCATTAATCTGTGCTAACAGGAAATACGCCCGCACAGACAGGGCTCAAGTTGTGGCGGAGCGATCTCCACTCACACTCTGCCGTACGGACTGGCGATATAGACGGGCCTTTAATTCGATTTGATTCGTAATAAATCCCAATTCGGGCCGACTGGGATGCCTGACAAACTGCATTACTGTGACTGGTTCCCTCTGCTTGGGGTTAGCCTACACTCAAGGAGGACAGCTTGTTTTTGTTTTTATTCTGTTTTTGTTCCTTTCACCTTCTTGTAGTTCATCTTGCGTGTGTGTGTGTGTGTGTGTGTGTGTGTGTGTGTGTGTGTGTGTGGGCCTGTGTGATGCTTGTTAGGCTCACTATATATCGGGCAGAAAGACAGCGTCTGTGGGCAAGTCACCTACAGCGATGCATAACTCTCCATCCCTCCCTCTCCCCAGAGGTCGCATGTGAACAGAGATTCCAGTTGTCGGGCATCGTTAATTCCGATAATGATGATCCAATTTCAGCCAATCGAGCAAATGACAATTCAGGGTGATGTTTCCGTGTCCTCCCGTGGAATTGGATAATACGCCAGGGCTCCTTCCCGGCAGACTTGACGTTGTTCCCCCGGAATTGGAGGGTACACTTTGTGAACGAGATGTGATTCCCTCTTTACCCTCCCAACACTCCTGTGTGACAAACTAGTAATGATCACCATTTTGGCTCTCCATGGAGGCCATTGACATGTAGACCTGAGGGGTGCTGCCAATTTGAGGAGCGCAGGAGTCTACTGCACATTGTTGCTTTATAGCGCAAGATTGCCAGAAAGTGTATTAAAAAACTAGATGCGATCTGTGGAGTTGTAGTGCCTCATTCTCGAGAAAAAGGGCAGTAAGAAGAAGAGAGAGAAAAGGTACATGTTATGAGTAACTTTGGCCTAGATTAAATGCAGTTGTAGGCTGTGCATCAACTTACATTTAGAACAGTTTCAGTATGACTTTCTCTTAACACTTTTGTCTGTCCTTTGTGTATATTCTCGTTCTCAGGAACAAGGGCCGACTACACTTTTTAGTCTAGGATCTCCTCCCCCCCCCCATGTGAGTGTGTGTGTGTGTGTGTGTGTGTGTGTGTGTGTGTGTGTGTGTGTGTGTGTGTGTTTGTGTGTGTGTGTGTGTGTGTGTAGAGAGAGAGAGAGAGAGAAAGAGAAAGAGAGATGGAGATGTTAAAGGTGACAAGAGATACACCAGAGATGTTTTATTGATTCGATCTGTCCCTCTAGTATAGTTTACCTTGGAATCTGTGACCCAGAGGCATGAAAAGTAGTCTAATCCACCATGGCGAGAAGATGTCGGTTACATATTACCCCATCTTTAGTACAGGTGCCCCTGCCATTATTTGCACCCGTCCTTCTTTTTTCTTCTTCTTTTTCTTTATCTAGCTTTTAAGCTTTTGTATTGGGGGGTTGGGGGTAGATCTCATAAGTGTCAGATCTATGACAGTGGACACCAGATGTGAAAAGGCCTACAGTTCAGATGCTCACTTGCCATCTTTAATAGAGCGATATTTAAAGCCTCTCTTCCTGTCGTCCCTGCAAGGTATACATACATTTTCCTTTGACCAGAGACCTACAAAAAAGGGTGTCTGGCCACACAACAGATGCAAGATTTGCATGGATAACACATGCCACATAATGCAGGAGAAAATTGGCGCGGCGGTATTGATTTCCAGAGACGACCGTAACACAATCTCCGCCAACTGACGATTCATCATTCCCCCCACAAACAAGCCGTTATCCCAACACTTGACGGATAGCCCCCTCTCGTTGCTGCGACTGGCAGTAAATCATAGAATTAAGGTTATATGCACTTTCCTCTTCCTGCACTATAAATCTAATCCTTGGAAAGATCTTATTTTGTTTTCTGTCAAATACTTGTTACTTGCACCATCCATTCCAGTTACCCCATATTGCGAACCCACGAAATTTGAACCCTGCGACTTCATGATGTTGCGCACACCGGCTTCAAAGGAGACAAAGGGAGGAAGAGAGAGAGAGGGGCAGAGTGAGACGGCATTCTCAGATTTCATATCAGAAATGTCTCTTTTGATACGATGGTCAGCCACTGACAGTGCTTTGTTTAAAGTCAATTGACAGACTTCTGTAGGAATAAAATACACTCTATGAGATATGTCCGATCCGTGCACGCATCTCGTCTTTCTTGCGTTGTTCCATTCTATTCACTCGCATTCTCTTTTTATCCCCCTCTCTTTTTTCCCACCTACAGGCATCCGAGACGGGTTCAGATCTCTTCACGACAGCAAATGCAATAAATAGAAGTAAGTGGAAAGTTTTTATTTATCTCTTCATTTTCCCCTTCTGGCATTGTTTGATGGTATGCTGTTCAAGTGTTGTATTTTTATGCGCTGTCTTGTGTAACTTTTGCTATGTTATGGGTGTGTGGATGAAGTGTGGAGCACCTGTTTGAGTTGTTACTGTGATTTGTATGGGATCACATGAATCCTTTTAAAATATGATTGATAATACAGTCAGCCTATAATCTATACGCTGACAGATCAAATACAAAAGTATCTTTTTCTTCGTAATAATTGAATGAAGCTTCTGCTTGATGCTGTGTTTGTGCATGCAGTTATATACTGTAAAAGTGGAAATTTTCGCGGTGTTGAAATTTTTGTGCATTTCGCGCAACCAGAAGCTAGCGCGAAAGATAAAAGCAGGCAGATATTTTTGCTTACCATACGTTCCAGTAGTTGATGTCCTGATTCGGCAGAATTTAAAACACGCAAAATTCTTCTTACGCGGCCTAGTGCGAAAAATTAGTTGTGCGAAAATATCCACTTTTACAGTATTCAGGCCCACCAGTAGGAGGACTTGTGAGGCGTAGCGACTGAAGGTATCGATATGATGGGTAGAAGGATGTATACCATGTAGCACACAAAAGGATGATGCACGGTTAGCATTAAAAGAGAATGCAAAATACATATAATGCCATGTTGGGCTTTAAGTGAAAGTGAAGACTGGAATAGTTTGTACTCAGAGAGAAAGAGAAAATACCTGAAGGCAGCGAAGTATAGATCAGTGCATTTTAGTTTGTGTGCGATGATGAGAAGGAACACAAGGTCAATGCAAAATGTGGAATGATACTAAACCTCACTCAGATATGACGAGTGTATAAGGAGATGGAGATAACTGGAGTGATGGGGGAGATCTCTAACGGTGGAACGTGAGGAGCCCAAGGGATGTCACTCTCGGCCTCTACCTTACCTCCGCTTAATCCCTCTAAAATGGCCACCGGATTCCAAGGCATCCTGTGTCATCATCGCGCAGGAGCATTGAGAATCACTCAGATTAATATCAGGAGAGAGGGGGTGGGGTGGAGTGGGGGAGAGGGGAGGGGACGGCATCATTTCTGTTGGAGAAGATCAGGCTGTGCGTACATAGGCGAGATGGATGGTAGGGGAGTGGATAGGTAGGGGGTTGGGGGAATACTGTAAAACATGATATATTCGCGGCACAAAATGTTTGCGAATAGGAGCCGACGGCCTTTTTCGTGGCATGAAATTTTCGCGAATTGCCACTGGCGTTCAATGCATATAGTGTAGACAAGAAATTTCGCGAATCTTGGTGCTCATGAAATTCGTGAAATTAAAATGCATGCGAACATTCCTCGTTTTACAGTACTCCGGGATGGCATTCTTGTGTAAAAAACAGTGAGGTGAATGAACAGTAAAATGCGCTGAGGTAACCGGTGCATAAGAAGAGCAATGTTGAATAAAGGAGATGATTCTGTAATATCTTACTCGAGGAGATACTTTGATCGTTGTAAATACCTCCTGTTGCTTTGAAATCCAATATTATGCAGATTGTAATTCACCCCACCATTAAGAGGATATCAGCGAGTCGGGTGGCGATTTTGAAACAAGCACAGTTGAGCCGAAGCTGAGCCCGAGTTTACGAGAAGGAAGAAATTCTGTGAGCAGAAAAGATAGATTGGGGAGTTTGGATAAGAATCAGGTGTGTGAAGGAGAAAAGGGATAGGGATAGATAAGTAGATAGCCAGAAATTTTAGGAGGATGGGAGGAGGAAGAGGTGGAAGAGGAAGAGGGAAAATACCGGGGGGGGGGGGGTGTTTCTTAAAGCTGTTCGTAAAGTTACGAATCAATGACTTACGAACAACTGGTGATCAGTTCTTGTGCTGAATTATTGAAAGTCTGATAAGTATAGCACATCAGAACTGATCACCAGTCATTCGTAAGTCGTTCGTAACTTTACGAACAGCTTTATGAAACAGAGCCGGGGTTAGATGGGGGGGACCATGAATGTGATGAATGATATATATATACGTAGATATAGTGGAAGCAAACTGGATGACTACAGGTAGTGTAAAGGAATGCTATGGCCAACCACTGACCCATTATTATGATAATCAGATGGAAGATTCTAGTGGTATTTCAGTTTTATATGCTCATATCTCATGATCATGTCTCACACATACTGGCCAGCCAGGATAACAATTTCAAGCTCCAGCTGCATTTTCAGACAATGCTTCTACAAGTAGAATTTTGAATATTTTCCAAGGAGGGCAGGGAGAAAGCTCTCAAGGTGATAAATAATAGATAATATATGCACTTTATCACTGGACAGCTAGCTGAAAATAATTCTATCTTGGTGCAGACTGGTCAAAGGTGGCACTGGAACTTTTATTCTTTGCCTCACCTTTATGTTTAGGACAAGTTTTTTTTTTTCTTCTTTTTATTACTATTATTATTATTATTTATTTATTTATTTTTTTTTTTTTTGGGGGGGGGAGCTGCAGGCTTGGAAATTGCTGGAAGATGACACCAGGCAGAACTAACATGCCAGGCAGGTAGGGAGAGAGGAGAGCAGGGAAAGATGGGGGGGGGGGGGGAGGAGGGAGATGCCGCCGTAATGGACGATACCTGAGGACATGGGTAAGCCCAACAGGTTCAGGGATAATAATTGACGGAAGAGATAAGATATTTCGTAGAAAGGCTAAAGATGCGGGGAGACTGTAGCATCCTAAGAGGGTTTCCCCCCTCTTCCTTTCCCATTCTCCGTTCTGACGGGCGTTGGCGGTAAGGGGGAAATTGTCATCACCGCGGCGATCATCATCTTTATCTCGGAGGGGCTCCGGTAATGCAGGCGACTTTTTTTTCCTTCCTCCCCCTGCAGAGTGCTTAGAGGGAGATTAGGGGCCGCATTATCTTGTCAGAAATACCTGGATGCCCTGCGAGATACGCATCTATCAGCTCAGAAAAGCAGGTGTCTTATCATGACCTGAAGGTATTACATAGAGACGAGGAGAGCTATGATGGGGGGATGGGGGGGGGGGGTGGTGGTGGGGGGGGGGATGGGGTGGAATCTTGCTGATGGTGAAAGCTGCCATGGCAAATGAAAGCATATCGAGATGACTCCTATGTGATGGGAGAGCGGGCCAACAGGGTCGGTATCATTTTCATGGCAGGTAAAAAATGTTGAAAGTGGGTCACGATGACGGGGGAAATGCACCGTGAAGCATTGACGATACATACTTGGGGGAGACAGGAACTTCCAACATCAAAATCCTGTTTTCCCTCGCGCTGAAAGCAAACTGAAACACTGGCTGCTCCCCCTTTGTGTCGCGCAGATCAAGTTTCTGCAACATATGATCTTTCTTCTTCTTCTTTTTTTCATCACTGTGTCTCTAGTGGCTTCTTGAGTGACACATGGGTCCAAAGGATGTTGCAATCATTCATTTCCATGTCTTGGATATCAGCTGTGACAGCTAAATGCCCCATCCCAATTTATTCAAACTTCAAATTCATTATTTCATAAAGGTTTGAAATTTGTTGAAAATGTCATCTTGTTTCCAGACCATACTTCTGACTGATATTTTTTCGTGAAAATTATGGCATTCCTTGTTTCCAAATTTTCTGTGAAGCTGTCACCCACTGGCACTGTTGTTATCCTCCTAACTCAGTGTTTTGTGGCAAATGATAACTTACATGTACTTACTTGGGGTTGGGCAATATTCAAACCATGGCTCTAATGGACACTTGTAGATGAAATTCATTTCTTTCTCTGCTGAGTTGTTGATGTATAAAAGAACCACACATTCTTAGTTGTTGACCTTACTTGACCAGGGAACACAGGTTGGGATTAGCGGCTAGTTTGTCCGTATTGTTATGAACGACAACTCATCAAAAGTGAGCTTCCAAGAAATCAGCGCTCCTTCATTCATGCTATTCAAACTCTCTAACTTCAGATGTGAAAGAGATGGAGTAGATGCCCTTTTTCTGAGTGTTTATCAGGAAACAAGCATGATTCCTTCTCACTTTTTACTGCAATCAAGATTGGCAACATGGATAGAGGGCCGCGTTGTCGGAGAGAGGAAAACCCATTCTTTCGTCTTGGTGGTCAAAATAATGGGCCATTCATGATAACAATTGTCAGGCAAGCATGGACAAAAATGATTTGAGGTTGTAATTGGCTGATAAAACTTGTTTGGCTGAGGACCAGGGCGGAAGATTGGGGCGCAGATTGTTTGCAGCTGTGGGGAGGTGGGTCCCAGCAGAATTCTGGGTAGGTAGAAACAGGAAGAGAGAGGGCGACTGTTGATGTGAAGAACAATATGGTAGTGAGAACAACCCCATGTTTGAAGTAAGAGAAGGAGAGTGATATAATGCCCAAAGCATCACGGACTGCTTGAACTCCACGGGCAAGTGAATGCGGGGAATGAAGGAGGAAATTACGCCATTATTACCTCGTTTGACCCCTAAATTTGAGGCATTTCTGGAGCAAATTGGACCTGATAGAGTGAATCAGCCCTGGCGGTGGGTGGGCCCGGCAGCGAGGGTTGGGTGCCGGTGGAAGTCTTGAATAACTCCAAATTAAACGCTGCTGTCACAGCGAAGAAGCCATGTGACGGAAACAGAAAGGGACGACGGATTCCGAGGAAGCCAGCCTGTTGTGTGCCATGCTATCTTCCTTCGTTAATTCTACAACCATTATCATATGTTATAAACGATCTGATGGAAGGCAGAAACTGGACAGTGGTAAATACAGATCGTCCAATGGCAGGACTAGATGGCAATATCGCCATGGTAACTGCCTACAAATCTGAAGAGTGTGTGAGTTGACTGAGGTGTTGAGGAGGCATGGAATTAAAATATTCTTCTTCAAAATAGCCAATACACCCACTGCCATTTTGCATGGCTTTGTAAAAATATGATGCTCAAGGGCCAAGGATACTGAAGGTTTACATAAGTGAAAACTCAGACTTGTCAATGTCATCCTATATGTAAAGTAGACTACCATGGTTAACTAAGGGAGGGGAAGGATGATTATGGCTTCTTACCTATTTTCCAGATTGTATCGTGACGTCGTGAAGTTTGTCTCATTTGCTAGTTTTATGGCTTCTCATCTTTTTTTTTCCAAATTGTATCATATGTTGAAGTTTGTGGCATTTGCCACTTTTAGGTAGGAGTTTTACGTTTAGGTGCAGCCTGTGTTAGATTGTGTCAAGTTTTGTCTGCTCTGTCTTGCTGATGGGGAAACTGCACAGAATGGAAATTCACTGTGAGTATTGTGTATGATTGGAAGGATGTTATCTGCTGTCAAACGCGCCCATTATCAAAGTCATTGAGAAGGTCACAACTGTAAGCTTACCGAGTGCACTTAAAATTTTGCGAATGATTTGCATTGCCACTGGAGATAGGTCTTTTATCCCATAGACTTAAGTTGTATCCTTTCATTTGTGAGATGATTACCGGTAAGTAATCAAGAATGAATGAAAGGAACGGTGAGGATATGAGTAAAGTGCCATTGCATATTTTTGAAGAATAATTTACCACAGTACATTGGTGCTATTTGGCCAAGCCTCCCCAGTCAAGTCATGGTTTCTGTTGAAGGTGCCCATCTGTTGCTGTAGACTGTCTACTGTATTTAGGCCATACCATGCTGCAGGGATCCTGAAGGTGCCGAGTGGTACCCAAGGGTGTCTTTCGGTGCCCTTGGTTGCCTGCGGGTACCTTTTCATGCTGTTGGGTTATCCAATGGTGCCCAAGAGTATGTTGGACAGGTATCTACCCAAAACTTATGTGTGACTATAACATGGTAGATTAGTAAAGCACGTGATTGGAACCGTTCTGCAAGAATTTTGAATGGCTTAGTCATATTTTCCCTCAATTTTGATCCAACCGTTTTGCCAGTGGGCAAAGGTTAAAGGCCAGCCGTCTCTATCCTGCATGCCTATGGGTGCTTGGTGCACCTAGTGGGTACCACATACGGCCATTGCATCCTGGAAGGGTAACTAAGGGTGCTGTGTTTATAGACTATTGTTGTAAGCCTAGATAAGCAGAATGGGGTTTATGATGAACTCATTTTTTCCTTAAATTTGATGCAAATCTTTAAGGGGGTATCTCACTGAACGACGAATGTTTGCGAAGAATGCAAATTTTAGCAAATTTGAGGTTTCGTCATGGTTTTTAAACAGTTGCAATCAAATTCATGAACAGTTTTCATTGTCGGGAAGAGTTTTCCTTGTTGCAATTTGTTGTAAAGAAATATTAAACATGTCAAAATTTCTATGCGACAAGAAAAACTGTTTGCGACGATGAAAACTAACTGTGAATTTGATTGCAACTGTTTACGAACCCTGACGAAACCTAAAATTCGCTATGTTTGCAAACATTCGTTGCTCAGTGAGATACCCCTTTAAGCACCACTGCCTTGGGAACATCCCTGAAAGCAGTGTACTGACTGTTATTTGTGATTAATGGTGGAATCATGGTGTCCCCCCCCCCATTTATTGTCACCTAATTCCTTCCACAATGCAAATACTTTTGATGGATTTATTTGTGTTGAAGGAATGCAGTCAATTCTGTTTGAATTCTTCTCTCAGTGTTTACAGTCACTGAAATAGCTGATCATAACTCTGCCTCTCTTAAAAAAAAGTGTAAGTAGGAAATAAATGTCAGTGGTTGATCGATGACATAGCAAGTAACTAGCAAGCTTGCATATCGTGCTGTGGAAAGCATCAAAACAGCTCCTAAATTATGCTGAAGGAGGGGGGATGGGGTAAAGATGTTTGTCCTCTTGAACTTTTCTTTTCCATTTCCCCCCATTGTCTTCTCTTATTTATATCTATGTTTTCTATTGTAAAAGAAGGCATTAAATTCAGTGTAATTATACTTTATCTACATCAACAAAAGGTAATACAGAATACAAATTATTGGTATAACCCTACATTTGGCAAATTGTATTGTTTAATAATGGGTTACTAGGTTAAAAATTGAAAAATCGGGGTTGGGGGTACTATGATATTAAAGCATTGTGTTTAACCTGTTGAAGACTAGTCCTGAGTATTTTCGGGCTGAGGTAAATGGGAAATGCATATTATAGAAAATCCAGTCCATCTTCAATGGGTTAATATTTATAGATTTGCCTGTGTATAACAGAAACAGCAAGACTTCTGTTATATATTTTAGTGTGATAACATTCTTCCATGCCATTTTGCCCAGTATAGGGCTGCATTGCAGGCTTTATTTCAATCATTTTTTTTTTCACTTAATTTTGATCTTACCATCCATCTTAATCAAATCAATTTGAAAAGAATGCAAAATGATAGTCAAAGGCACAGTGATTGACAAGATTTGACTCTTTATTATTCCTTTTTTTCCTGGTTCTTCTCTGCCCCCCTTTCCCCAACCCCCTTTTAATACATAAATTATGGCAGATTGTTGCAGTGGGCTGATAATCCGAGTGAGGATTCGCCCTTAATCCAGCGAGGGACTGGGGATGAGTAAAGGGAGTTTAGTCTAGGCCCCTGAAGTAACTCAAAATAACCCGCTCTAATCTTCATCGCATGTGATACTTGTCTTGTCTTCTGTATTCTATCCCTCCTTGCCATCCACCCCACCCCCCCCCCTCCCAATTTTTTCCCCCTCTCCATCTCTCTGCCTCTTGCATGCCCAAAGAATATACTGGCTAAAAATGCTGAAAAAAAAACATCTGCCATGAGTTTTCTGACATTTTCAGACCTCCCCCATCCCCTTTTTTTTCCCAATCTCTTCATTAAGCACATCATGTACGTCACATGACCAACTGAAATCTATGTGCAAGAAGAACAAACACATTATGTATTTCTGTTCAGGAATGTGCTTCCGATATTGTATGCAGTGTCCAAAGTTCCTGACACAGATGTGGTTAAATTGTATTTCCATGTCTTGTCTTAAACGTTGACATTTGTAATTAGAGTAATAGAAGATTCATCTGAAGACTGAACCAGACAATTTTTTTTCTAAGTTTTTACTAAATACATCTGCAAAATTTGAGAAGGCGGTAATATCACCTAACAACACTCCTATGAGTTTGTATACAAAAACATTATCAAAATCATGTTTTTAATTGATGCTTTAGCAAATATAACCCTTTTCCCTGTGAAGTCATCATTGCTACAGTAGATTACTAAAGCAAGTAATATTCTAATTTGATGATGGCCTAATGGATACAGCTTATTCTGGATGAGTTCACGTCAGAAGAGGAAATTGAATGAATATTTTTTTTGTGTGTGCATTGCTTTTGCTTTATTCATTTTAGCAAACTTGAACATGGTATGGATTTCCCCCTTTTAGACACTTTGATAGTGAGACCCCCTAATGTGTTTGTATCCATGATAATGACTTTCATCATTTCTTTGTATTTAATCAGGATATTTCCATCTGCATGTGTTCAGCACAGCATGAGCCTTGAAAGAAAGTTTGCCCACATTCTGCTCACACAACCTACTCACAAAACATGTGTAGTTGTTTCCTTTATATCACCGCTATGTGAACCAGCAATCTTTAGCACAGAGCCCGCCTCCCTTTGGATATATTCGGTTGGCTTACGAGCAAGCAAATTATGCGTAAACACGCAAAAAATAGAGGTTAAGAAAATTGACTCGGAAGCCGAGCCGCTGCACTCCATTACTCCAAATGGCCACAGTGGGCTTGCAAGGTAGGTAGTTAGTTATAAGAAAGGATCTACCAGGAAATGGGAAAACTTGACCGGGGGTGATTGAAAAGCGATATATCAGCACAGATCTTCCTGGAATTGAGAGTGAGGAGACCTCTATGCTATAAGAAGCTACTGCCATGAGTGGATTACGGATGGTTTGGATCAATTAGCATAGATATTGAAGGGATGAAGGGGTAATGCCACTAGAGTCCAACAGTAATAACATGATGACAGATACTGTAGTACATGTTAGCTTCCTATCCAGTGGTCTCAATGCTTATCCTTTTCCACTCTGTCTGTTATTTCTCTATTCCCGTCCCACCCTCCTCCCCCACACACACATACAAACAGTTCAGTTTATCATCCATTACGCTGTTAAAGAGTCTATCAGCAAACTTGTGCATATACATATTTATTCTTTTCTGGTGAAGAGTAGTATGATGTAGAAAGTGACGAGGGTTAAGCAAATGTCATGTAGGGTGGGGGGAGGGGTGGTGACATCGTGGAAATAAGAAGAAAAAGTCAAGATGAGCATTGATGCAAAATCCAAGTCCTGGATGTCATTTCTGTCAATTGTGACGAATGAAGTCTGCATCCTAGAGTGAGATATTCTACCAACCGTATTCCTTTTTGACACTGGCATGAGAAATGGGTGTTTGGCAATGTTTTGGTGATAATAAAAATAAATGGTAGAGCTCTCAAAAAAGGAGGCATATAATGCTGCCATAATGTTTCCATTATCACTTTTGATTGATGCCATCTCCAAATCTGAATGTTTTTCTCACACTAGCCTCGACCCCTTCCATCCATGGAAAAGTCATCACCCACCTGTAGTGGTTAACTACTGGGATGAATGCATCTGTTGCATGTTGACCTTTGACCTTGAATGAGTGTGCGGCACGGTTCTTTTCATTTTTCATGACACTCCTCGCCACATAAGTCATGTACAGACCCATGGCGTGGCGAGAAATTCCTCAAAGCATAATGTGAATGAATAATGGCCCCCTGCAGAGTTGGCAGTTTGAAGGAACACGTACGGTCACACCGACACTCGCTCGCTCTCTCGTTCGCATCGACGCTTCCACGTTCTCTGCAGCCAGTCAGGCTGTGCGTAATTGGAATCGCAGCTCCCCGGAGAAATCAATTTTACATTATGCATCTCTTTTGTGCTGTGCTGCGATGGGGGGTCAGCGAAATTGGCATGCTGTTTGGGGCCACGCTGATAGATCGCTTCCAAATTGGTCTTCCACACTCTCTGCCGTTTTATGGATTTGCGTTTTTTCTCGCCACGTGTGCAAATTATTTCAACTCAACATTTATTTTTTTTTTTCATGAGGACAATTTTTCCTATGCAATTACCATAACTTCCACATTTGCTGCTCGGGGCATTCTCATATTTTCTGTGATCATGAAAATATTGCTCTCCTGAATATGAATATAGTCTCGTGTCTCGCGCTGACATTTCCATGTAGGCTATAAGTAATGGGCTCCTGGGGGGGAAAGTTGAATGTCAATAGTCTTGATCAAGGCTCTGATTGATTATTTTTTTTCTGTTTTTCTCTCTCTCTTCTTCCTGATTAGTATATGCCTGTCTCTCAAAGTCGATGGGGCTGAATCTGTGTAACTGTGTTTGCCACTAGGGTATCAGTTTCGGCATGATTTTGAAGCTGTCTTACCTTAGCCATCAGCAATCATTTGAAAGGTTATTTCCCCCCAAGTCTCAACAATTCCAGTGATTACTTTAAGACTGTGTGTACCAATGCTAATTTTCCTTGATGTTTTAGATATGTTTACTTTGCACAAAGACTGAATATAAAAATATGTGAGAAAAATTAGGTTCATGATTATGTTGATTTTTAGAACCCTCTCCCCTTCTCCTTTTCAGCTTTTTGCCAAAGATAGAGATCAATACAATAGAGACAATTTAACGGCTGTCTTTCAATTTGATGAATTCTTTTTGGGCATGCTAAACAATCTACCAATTTTAGTGTTCTTTAATTGTACTCGAATGGTCCTCCAAGGCCAACTTTGTTCATACTGTCATAAATCAAAACCTTGTTTTAAATTTTGAAGATGCCATGCTTCTGCTCCTGTATAATTTATCATTTTGTATGGATTTTTGCTATGAGAATAAGTTCACACGTTATGTAGCATTGCATAGTGAGATACTGTGTTATCTAAGGCACATGAAGCAGCCTCAAGGTAGTTTTGCACATATTTTGTTATTTACTTTACCACAAAGTAATATACATGTATATTTTGATAAACTCATATTTCATTTGGTTACAAACCCAGTTTATGAAATGTGTTTTGATTGCTGAAACTTATTGTACCTAGTACAATGTATGTCAAGGGTTTGTATATAAGTCACAGACTCACACTGTGTGTTATTGGTTCTTAAATGCACTTTTTCATTGAACTATGTATGTTTTTGTTTTTGTTTCTTTTGTTTGTTTCTTCCAGGGATTATTTGTGAAGTATAGAAAAATATAGACATTATAAGATAGAGCTAAGAATTGCTGTTTTTTGTGGGCGTTTATCCAAAGGAGGTAACATGATTCCATACATACAGGGAAATGTCAGGTAATATGAAGGCCTTGTAAGAACTGTGTTTGTGGTTGTAGGTCACATGGTCTGTATTAGAGTTTTATATCAAAGAATAAGTGCCAACTGGGCCATAGTTTGTTCTGACTGAAAGGTAGAAGAGACAGATATTTCAGGCATGTGGCTGAAAGAGAGTCTTCTGTGTAAGCGGAAGGATCAACTGGGTATTGACGAGATACAGTGAATATACCTGAGCCCCTTAAACCCCAATCATTCTTTCCCCTTCATCACCCTATCCCAATACCTCCCCCTCTCCCCACCCCTTCCCCCTTCCACAAGTGACAAATAACCTAGGCAACCATCTGGTAATTGTGCATGACTCCTGTTATTTTCTGGGCAATCAGCTGTCACAGATTGTAGCGGGATTTGCCCAGTTTTAGCGGCAATCCGAGTCCATTTCAAATAAATCCCGGAATTTCAATTTTCCCCCCCAGAGGCAGGTGTATTTCCAAGAAAAAGCTTCTGAGGGCGAAAGCTCAATTAGGTCTGCCCCTCCCTTCATCCTGACAAATTTTTGGAGATACCACCTTCTGCCGTCAATAGGCCCTCCTCGCCCCCACGTATCCGTCTGCCACAATGTATTCAATTGATGCCTAGCATTCAATTCTTCAACATCATTATCATCATCATCATCATCATCATCATCATCATCATCATCATCATCATCATTTTGCGTGTTGAGCATGTGCAAAATGTAAATTTTGTATTTGGGTTCATTCTCTCCTTATTTTGCTCAGTTTGTTGTTTTGTGTATTCTTTTTTTTTGGGGGGGGGGTGTTATTATCTTTATGGTATCCAACCTGCTTCTTTCATCTTGTACTTTGTCCTCTCCTTACTGTTCATCTTGGTGTTTCCTCTGCTCATTCTCTTCCCTCGTCAACCTTGTCTCTTCTGTCAGTCCGCTTTGTGCAAATCTATCCCTCTCCATCTCATGTCCCCCCCCCCCATCTCTCCCTTCTCTCTCACCCGCATTCTCTCCTCTTCCTCATTCCTCCCCGTCTCTCCCTGGAGACGGAGGAGATGACATCAGCACCTCTCCCCTGTGCCCCTAATCCAGTGTCACCCTCCGCTAAGCTCCCCCTAAGCATCTTCAAATAAAGCATGGAGAAGCCAGGAGTGAGTAGACTTGTTCACACCAGCCCACCTTCTGAAACGGGGTTCCTCTATAGATTGTTATCGCGCCTTGACTCACCGCTGCATCACCAGTCCTCTGAAATAATAGTCATTGTACCTCTTCCAAAGTGTTGTGGCATCAGTGAACTTCTTTCATGGGTCATTTTTAGCCATTTTTTGATGATGCCATTCATCATCACAGTGCTTCCACTGATATTTCCTTCAGTGCATACAAATTCAACTTGTCCCATCTCAAGTTCGCATATATCTACTTCGAATTGCTTTACTTACCTACCTAACATTTGCTATTCTAATGGCAATCAGAATCACATTGATAGCTAATGAAATGTCCGACACTGAACATACCAGCTGTTATGACATCTAGATCATGCAGACTGCAAAGCAATGAAAATTAGCAAAATTCTAACACGTTGTATTGTTCCATTTGTACAATTGTACTTCACTTCACTACTTCCTGTAGTGTAGGATCTAGACTACTTTTGAGTTCACAGGGACAGCCATGCACATGCTGTCTATGATATACCTCAAGCATTGTCTTGATTAAATTCATGAGAACATAACATATGTTTGTTCTTACATTTTGAGTACCTGATAAAGAGTAGCGGATGATAGTGGTACCTTGATGATAACTAGAACATGATATTACATCCGTGCTATCAAAATGGTGATACAGGCTGTATGCTATCAGAGACTCCCATCACTGTACCGTGCAGACGGCATTGTATTACACCCTTTCCTGCTGTGTTGATATCACTCTTCGCCAACCACAACCCTTTTTTTTTTTTGCCCGGATGAAGTGGTCATCACCGTGGCAACGTGAGGCTGTAATCTCTCCCTCTCTCCCCTTTCTCAGCACTCTGCCTCTTTCTCTCCTCCGCCATTCCTCTCTCATCCCCTGCCTGATGGAGATGGATCAAGAGCGCGAGGTAATCCCCCAGACCTTCTCATTTGTCGGCGCGATGACACCTTTCCATTACCCAAAGCCAACAAAGGCGATTAAAGGGCTTAGCCGCCAGTCTCACTCGGCCATACAGGGGGGGCTTAGCGGGGGCTTACCCGCGGCTTCAGCCCCATGAGGCTCTAACCGATGGGCCCTGCCATCTGCGTGTGTGGCGAGCGCCGCCGCAGGCAGCTACGCCCCCACCGCGGGGCATCTCATGCCAGCTCGGGGGAGAGTGGATATCATTTCAGGATTGCCTCCAATTTGTGCTTGTCCATTGCTAATGTTGCTTTTCAGTCACGGCCCGGTGGGCATGAAAATCCCCCAAGGGGGCTTCCGCGATAGTTTCAGAGCCTCTCTTTCTGAAAGAGGTTTTGGGATGACGGTTTGGGAGGAAAGAAAAAAAAAGGAGGGGGGGGGGATTCCCCAGGGATCCAACACCAAATAAAAGCCTGATCACGGAATAGATGATAGGACTCTCGCACTGATGTAATCCCATTGCATTGGAAGAAGGGATGCGGAGGGGGAGCCATTCATCCCTGTGCTTTAAAGAGCTCGGCCCAAAACGGCAGTGACAGTAATGCCATGCGACACGTCAGTTGCACTTTTTGGAATCAATGCTGCGGTGGCTAATTATGCTTTTCCTCAATGCGCGGCACGAACCCCCTACCCCACCCCTCTCGAGACAGTTGTCGAAGAAATACTCCAGGGAGTGAAAGCAAGAAGAGCCCTTGAGTGTTGCACGCAAGACAATATATCGCTGTGTCTGCTTCGCACTTGAAGCCCATTTGACAAGATAAACCCACATCAACAGACAGATGCATGCTTGTAATCTCGTCCCTCGGCGGATCCACCGAGCTTTGTTGCGGACTAATCCGACCAAATTTGTTAAATCACATTGATTTATTTGGCGCGTTTCCACCGGGCGGAAACCCTCAATAATTTCCCTGCTGTTATTCCTTCTGCTGGCCATGCCCGTCAAACTCCAGATGAAGCCATAATGAGATTAGCACTGATATATAGTTGAATTTTGTTTTCATCCCGGTCGGTCCGGGCAACCCAGCAAGCCCAAAAGTATTAACTCATTTCGAGGGGGTTTTGTACTCAATCACGCGAGCCCAACAAATTCGGTGTGACAGCTGTTGTTGATTCAGGGATCCAGATTCCTGGGGGGTGTACAGCTCTTTTAGCTGCTTCTGGGGAGAAAAAATAATAATATTGGGGTTGGTGGGGGGGGGGGGGGGGGGAACCGTCAAATTTAGTTCTTTTTGACAGAAGTCTTTGGACTCGTTCTCTCTCTATTCCATGTGTGCTAGGTACTATGTATCGTATGTTTGACAGTAATTAATGACATGTTTTCATGTGACGTCCATATGTCTTGCATTGGGAAAGAGCTTTAATTGACATGTAGGTTTGCTGTATCCTTTACATTTCATCTGTCAAATTCTGGCTTCGTTGTTTGTGGAAATATTTGTGCCTAGGTTTCGTCCCTCACGCTGTAGGATAATATTCACCTTTAATCAGATGCTTCTACAATTCCTTTTCCTTCTTGTTTTTTTTGGTTTTTTGGGGGGGCTTAGTTTTGTTTTTTTATTTTGGCCATTTGATGGTTCAGAGCTACTGGCTTTCCTTTCATTCATTTGTGCATATTGGTCATCCCTGTTCATCTGTTATCTCTTGTCCTCATACTTTGTGGGTTGTTTCCCCCCCCCCCCCACCGCCAAACTATGTCTGTGATTGAGCTTCAAATCTCGCAGTCTCCCGCGGCATCGACCTCCATGCTCCATTTTCTCTTTGGTCTTCCGGCTCTTGCTCCGTCCCGAATTTGAACGTGCGTTTTGTTTCTTTTCTGCCCGTCACTGGACACCTGACAATTTGTCTTAACCTCCTGGCTGTCACATTAGGGTGTCCATACCGGTCTCATGGAAGGATGAGAGAGAAGGGGTTAAGGGATCCAGGCGTAGGAGAATCTAACACTCTATTTCTCCTCTCTCTCTCTCTTTTTTTTTCAACCATAGTTCGGTCACCATGCCCGCGGCAATATTGCCATGTCATAATTGCGTATTAGTGCCATTTCCGTAGCCCTGCTGTGCTCTTAATTTGACCCTGTCAAATTTAACGTATCGCTGCGCCAAAACGCTACATGTAGCAATTTTTGGATGCTGGGTTTGAGGGTGTTTTTTTTTTTTTTCCTCCAACACTCCCTTTGTAATCTTCTAACATTACATTTATATGCCATTCATTTTTGTCAGTCTTTATATGTCTTGATATTGCCTATATCCTAGGGTTCTGATTTCCATTTTTTCCCACAATTATAATATCTCTCTGGGAATAGTTTTTGAAGAGAAGTATAATTATGTTATCATTAGTAGAAAACCAAAAACAACAACAACAACAAAAGGAGGCACAATCAAATCCTTTGGAAATACAGTCACAAGCATGTATTTTTCACCATTTTGGATCCATTATGCAAGCCTTACTAATGACAATGTCCCGCAGGGACAAATTTTTAAGTTTTTATCCACCCCTGCTTTTCTAATTCGACAAGTACATTCAGGTGTTGGTAAGATGAGTCTAAAAGGTATGATAAAATGAATCCCTAGGGGGTTGAAGTTTGAGAGCCACAAATATTCAAATATTTGCAATAATCTCCTCGTCGGGACCTTGCCTGGGTGTGATAGGAGAAGACCTTACAGTGATGAGCGGCTGGTTTATCAGTGACTGATAAAACCCACGACTATGCTCCCGACACGTTATAATGATTACGCTATCGTCCCTCATATCCCCGACTGTATTCTTGTCTGTTTGCCGCCTCTGCCAACACAGCGAGCCGTGATAATGTCGGCGAAAATAATCCATTTTCAATGGTATCTCGTTGATCAGCTCATAACGCACTATCAGACACTTGATAGATAAGGGTTGGCTGGTGAGGTGTCAAGACAGGGGACTGAAAGGAGAAATAAAGATATGATGACAAGTGTGTATTTCTGAGTGAGAGAGATTATATGTACATAAAAGAGATGTTACTCTATAGAGGTGAATGAGAATTTGATTTGTAGCTGAACCTGGCTTACTTTGGCAGTGTGGTTAAGTATTGAGGCGAAGAAAGAGAGATGTGTAGATATATGTCCTGTTTTGTTGAGACTTACCCATCCCTCCCCCCCCCCCCATGCATGCATGTGTGTGTGTGTGTGTGTGTGTGTGTGTGTGTGTGTGTGTGTGTGTGTGTGTGTGTGTGTGTGTGTGTGTGTACACACAGCACTCGCAAACACATATACACACACCACAAATAAACACTATTCTAATCTCCGTGTGTTTGATCATTGCCTTGTCTCCGATAACTCATGTCAATCAAAGTTGATATGGAGAATAGTTTGTGTCAAGGTGACCCTTCTTTCTTCGTTAATGCACACCAGAAATGGAAAAACACCAAACCGCCAATGCAAATATACATACATAAGAAATAGACTCCAATTTTTAGAGATTTTATGCTTGCGTGATCAAGGCATCAAAGTTCCATAATGGTCTTATAAGTGGATTTCAAGTCATTTCAAGAGGTCAGTTTTGGGGCATTCATCAGTCTTTTGCTTTAGATCACACCAATTTGTTAACTTGTGGAGGTAATGGTGCTGTTAACCTTTATGGTCACATCACACCATGCATCAGAGCATACATGACTGGAATCTGGAGGAGGGGGGAGGATGTAGACCTACCATTGACCCCTTGACCTTTTCATCAAAGTTTAGCCTTCTTTACCAGCACTACCTGTATACAGTATATCCTGTTTGTATTCCTATGATACGTTTCCCTGCATCATTATTCTCACGTCATTCATGTGAAGACGATGAGGTGGATACCCCAAGATAGATACCCTCACTTTTGAGATAAAGGGGGGGGGGGGGGTGGGTGGTCACTATTTGAGGGGTATTAACACTAGGAATTACCCTGTGCTTTTAAGCATAATATATGGCTGCGTTTATCATCTTTCCCATGTTTGAAACAGTTCCATGACATTTGCTCGTGCGACAATTGCTCCCATGAAATATCTGCACCCTTAGCCAAACTTAAATATACAGACAAACATAACCCTAAACCTAATCCTAATCCTCACATCAAACAAAACATAAGACCCCTATCTCAACCCTGACCCTAACCCTAAGATCCTTGGAGAAAATAAGACAGGAGCAATTGTCTCAGGAGCAAATGTCGCGTCACCCATCACATTTCAATACCCACTGTCAAAACACATTTTCTAAAGGCCTTTTGGATCGGCAACTATGGGATGCGTTTCTCAAGTTGTTGCATTTATTATCTCTGTCATGAGTTGAGTAGGCCTCATCACTGTGCAGCTCCATTGCGCAGTTTGACCCGAGGAGCTGTGATGTGTAGTTGGCAGTGGTTGGAGTGGGCAGGTCCAAGCTATGAACGCATTTCAATTCAAAACTACTCTGCATTTATCAACTCTACAGAAGTGCATTTCTGGCTCATACACATTTGCGATCACACTTTTTTTAGCATTTCAGAAACGTGTTTCTAACCCCATAATCAAAACAGCTTTGCGTTTATCAACGGCCCAATACTCCCTGAAGGTTGAGTGGAAACCTTAATTCTGTGCCAGAAGTGAGTTGATGAACATACCTTGGGTTAGTTTACTATCCAGTCACTGTGGGTAACATGTGACAAGGGATGGGGAGGTGAGGGGTGGCCTGTTGGAAACCCAACTGTCAACCTTGGCAGATACTGGCAATTTGCCCCTTGCTGCTAGACTAGCTTCCAAGTCTGCCCCTGGTCCCAGCAGGGTGCTGAGCATTTAACACAGCTTGCCATTGGCCTTGTCTTCAGCAGCAAGAGGAAAATTTGGGATGGTGTAAGGGGGAGGGGGATGGGGAAACCTGGCTGATGATGGAAGGAAAAAGGAAATTGGCACCCATATGGAAAAGGATCAAATATGGTGCTGTAAAATCAGAAATATTTGCGGCATGAAATTCTTGAGAAATTGGAGCTGGCGACCTTTTTTGCTGTATGAAATTTTCACGTATTGCCACTGGCATTCAATGCGTGTAGCGTAGACAAGAACTTTCGGGTGCATTTTAATTTTGCGAAGCACACTCTCACGAAATTTGTACAATTGAAATGCACACAAAAATTTCTGGTTTGACAGTAATCAGGGGTTTTGTAGGATTCCTTTGGTTTACTGCAGTATGAATATATACATGTGTGATTATGTAACATGTGGAGGTCAGAGGTCATAGTAGCTTTTGTGTGCCATTGAACTGAATCCATTTTGTCCTTTGCTCTGAGATGTTTCAAGGAGTTGAATGCCCACTCCAAGGCAGCGTGCAGTCAACACGATAGGGAACCAGATAGCGGATGCATATCTTGTGAATGACAGTGGCAGCCATGTGACTGCCAGCCAAGTCAATCAGACTTAAAGCCCTCTCAGATTGGAAGAGGAATCGGTTGTAAATGTCTTGAGACACATGTTACGTGCTAATCAAGTAAATTTCTTGAGTTTCTGATGTACAGCTGTTGAATGGATTGTTTGCAGAACATTCGCAGTGGGTGGGGAGATTCATTACAGTGTCTGAAAACAGTAGGTGTGAACATGCTTTAAAATGATGATGATGATGATGGTGATGGTGATGGTGATGCTGATGCTGATGCTGATGCTGATGCTGATGCTGATGCTGATGCTGATGCTGATGCTGATGCTGATGCTGATGCTGATGCTGATGCTGATGCTGATGCTGATGCTGATGCTGATGCTGATGCTGATGCTGATGCTGATGATGATGGTAATGATAATGATGATGATGATGGTGGTGGTGGTGGTGGTGATGATGGTGATGATGATGGTGATTATGGTGGTGATGATGATGGTGATGATGACGATGATGGTGATGATGATGATCCACAGCATTTGTATAGCACCATGTATCTGTTGTAGAAACATTCAAAGGCACAGACTCTTCCAAGAGAGTTAGCAATTAAATGCCTGGAGAAATATGTCATTCAGAAACATGATTACAGGCAAGAAAGTTTTGATTTTTTTTTTAATCCAGGTATAGAAACTTGACAGCTAGGGTCTTTTCCTTTGCGTCATGAGATGGGGAGGAGGCGACATTGAATTGGCTATGGCTGAATGGGGTGGCGTGAAGGAGTGAATTCAGATCATGCGATGCAGCCACGAGCATTGCTTATCCCAGGATTGAGAGGGCCCCCTCGTGTGCCAGCCCCTTGGAAACTATCATGTTGAGGTGAAATTATTGCCCCGCGTCTTGCCTCTGTCATGGCCGGCTTAACCCCCTTAGCATATGAAATGGGCCCTCGGAGAGACGCAAAAGGCTGTATTCCAAGCCATGCTGTGACCTGGCTGCCAATTTCAAATCTCGGGGTGTGCTGGAAAACGACTGTGTAGACAGTCATTGTTGGTATTAATCATGCATCCACTACCCTGTATTCTCTCTGTCTTCCTCCTCCTTTGAAACCCATCTGCGATCTCGCGAAAGCCCCTATTCCATTCTTAATTATGCATGAGGATAATTCATTATAGTGCTAGTTATTTCCGTGGATTATTCCTCATCCCCCCTCGACGCTGCTTCACAACAGTTAATGCCAGTCTAAATGGGCTGTTTAAATCACAGGCACTTGAATAATTTACGTCCGTGGAATTAAGGATGCGTCCCAATTCGTGAATTAAGGCAGCTCGGCAGCTCGAAAAACTGCCCCGGCTCGACTCGCCATCATTTATTCACAAGTCAAACATTTCAGAGTCAGATGTTAGTTCCTTGAGGAATCGCGCTCCGTGGTAAATGAGTTATGGCCAATCAGTCACACATCTATCTCGAGAATCTGATCCACGTGTCTTTTATCGCACCCTATTCAATTCGCCTCCCGCGAGGGGGCCATAATCTGCCGAATCCGATAGATGAAGAGTTCTCGATTCCCGCAGATGTCATCGCGGCAGCCACTCTGTATAACTCAGGAATAAGAGTTGAGTTATGCGCAATGTCTCATCTGGCTTTTTCTCAAAGGAGGGCATCTTGTGGAGGGGTTGCCAAGGCAACAGAAGCATTAAAACACTACATGGACAATAAAACGAGCCATTAGCTATCCAGTTGGCCTGGAAAAAGACAGTCAAACAGCAGCGAAATGGGGAATATTTATAGTTAGGTGCCATTCTTTTTTATACTGTACATCTCTTCTGCTGTACACTAATTGGTGCATTATCTGGCAAAATCTTCTCACTTCATTTTGATGATGGCAGTACAATTTATCACATGACAGTATTGCATTATAGCATTTTGTAAACTTTTATATAACATTCTTGTTTATTGTGGCTCTAGCAGCAAGTATGTTGGAAGTTTTTGAGATAATGGTCACCACAACATCAAAGCAAATATGTGATTTTAAAGGTCTTGTCAAACCAGCATGTTACAGACTTTCAAAGCAAAGATGACAGAAAAGCAGTAGGTTATTATGGTATAATTATGGTATATTTTTCTGACCTTCCAAACGATTTGATTAGAGCTGGTGCAGTAGTCATTGTTTGAGAAAGCATTATCCTTATTGGTAGTGATCTGAGAATGAATGTGACTACAATGTAGAGACCTTAATAGTGACGGCTCCTCAGAAAGGCTTCGCTTTACGTCCCCTGAATCATTGATTGGATGTGGTCCACATTGAGCTTGGTCGGGATGGTCTGGTGTAAACAAGTCTCCCTCTCTTTCCGATTGTTTGTGATGAGTCAAAATATATCATCTTTATAATTTGTGTCAGCAAATGTTCTCTGTGTATGATGATGTTGTCAGGCAGCTACCCTGGTGTCAGCAATGCGTGTCTGTATGACACGGACGAACATCGGTGGAAGAGCTCACGCCACATCTCCACTTTGCCCGTCACAACCTTTAATTGGAAGGTTTTTTTTTTTGTCTGGGATCCAAGCTGATGAGAGATGATAGGATGGCATCCTCGGGGGTTGTCACGGCGACCACCACAGGGCTGCCATCCCTCCTCCACCATTATCTCCCCACATGAGGTCACCAACTGTCAGTGCCGTCACCCAGGAGTCTGAGCCCCCTGAAATGATATCTAATCACAATTCATTAGGATATCTGCGGGGTGACGGCAAGCTTGGCTTCAAACCAAACCCATCTAAGAGCCCTGCTTAACCCCCCTCCCCCCCCCCCATGCCTTTGCTACTCTTAAATTCAATAGGCACACAGCTGAATCTTAACAAGGAGCTTTGAAGCTCCTTGATCTTGCCTTCTATCAATGGATGGTCTATACCTCTGTCAAGCCCAATGCTTTGTTCAGAAATTTCAAGATGTTGGCCTTGTTTAAAGTCATTCCCTATATTTAGTGAATGATCACAAACATATCACAATTCAGTGAAGTGATAGAGTGATATATCCATAACCTTTACCATGTTTAAACAGCTTTACTGGCATTGTAACTGAGAGTAGTGTAATCTTACCCTGTATTCCAAGGGGATTACAAGCACGGTGCTGAATGTATATCATAGCAGCATGTCATTAAAAGGTGTGGCAACCTATGTAGCCCTGAGTGATCAATCATCGACGAACAATCATAATTTTTCCTATGCTGCTGATGTACTGCTTAATAATGCACAGATGTGGGCTGTGCTGTAGTGCGATACTGGTGATTATATACAGTCCCATTGTGTGCGAGGGTGAAGACTATGGATGCGGTTAGGATGATAACTCCCGAGCAGCTCTCAGAACAATGCCGCGAGCTGAGGCAGTGTTGCTGAGCTCTTTAGGGTGGTTTTTAACCCATTGTGTGCTTTGAGTGTTGATAGACACAGAAAACCCCATTGCATCGTACACACTGTCCAAAGTCCCTGGCATAGAAAGGGTTATGATTGATATCGCTTTCAGTGATTCATACCATACCCCAAGCATGACACTTGACGATTTACTTTATGTGCCAAAACCAAGCAGGACGTAATGGGTGATAGAAACTTGGATGTTAATGACAAATGACCTCTGCTTCACCAGCCAATTATGCTTCATGTGATTGTTCATACCAAGAATGTAGCCCCCCCCCCCCCCCCACCACCACCACCACCACCAATACCAATTGAGTGGGAAAGTTTTTGTTCGTTAGATATTACCAGTGGAATATACTCCATACCTTCAGATTCACCATACATGTACAGACACACAATCCCATGCATCATATCATTTGGTGATTAAGAAAGGCTCGTGTGTTGCTAACAACAGCATCAAACCAAGACATAGACCTATTGGTTAGCAGGTAGAATCATTTTGATGTGGATTATGCATGAATGGAATACACCACCCTTTTGATTGCAATTTGCAGAACGAGCGTAATTTGTGCTTTTTCTGAATAACTGCATATTCTTCAGGATTTGTTGGTTATTAGTTCTTTGCTCCAACATTTCCCATAGCCCAGCAACAAAAAATACAGAAATGTTTTAAATGTAATACCAAAATCACTTTAGCATTGACAAGATTATGAATGTAGCAATGTGAATGCATTTGATAGCACCAGTAGTAAGCATCAGTTAGATTATTTTCTGGTGGAGTGCACTCATTAAACTGATAGTTGCAGTTCAGACCTTTACATCAATTCTTTTCTCCCTTTGTGAGTGAAACATGCACAGATTTGTGTAGGAGAGAGCTTTGTTTTGTCTGGATGTGAGACTATGTAGTGGCTAATTCAGAACATTAGTAAAAATTCCCAAGGCCAGATTCATTTGTCTTTTGGCAAGACCTACTCACGGATGTTATCCAGGATTGCTGACTTGTGACTTCTGGTCCTAACAAATGTAATTAACCGCAACGTTTTGTTTTTTCTCCTGCTACATTCACACTATAGGTCTACCTATATGTGCCCCATCCCCATTGTGTTCATCACTTTCAATGTGCCCCCCCCCCCCCCCCCCCCCCGAAAGATGTGTGAGCGTCAGTTATCCCCGCCTGACTAAAAAAGAATTCACCCGTTTTCGGAAAATAATTCCGGGGATGATCCACCCCACAAAGGCGCTCGGCAAACTGGGAGAAAATCTAATTGATTTGCGGCAGATGAGGATCAACATAGCTCTGACCCAAATTCTGTTGGCTGTGCCCCCCTATAGGGGATGCATCCATACACTGATTTGATATATTGATTTAATTATGGGCAGACAATTTTTTTTTTCTCTCTCCACCGGCTTTAGTTGTGGTGTTCAATTTTCGTCTGTGTATGTGTGGCTGATTTGATATTTGTATGGAATCGTTTCCTCTCCCTCTATCCCCGTCTCGCTATTTCGGTCCATATTTCTCTATTGCCGTGTACGAGAGGAAGGATGATTCCGGTTATAAACCTTGGCACCAGAATTTGTCATCTTCATTATGCGCGGAATTGACACTGGCTTCCATTTGATATTCCCCCAAATCCCGCTCATCGCTGTATTTATCACTCATTTGCCGATGCCTTGTGTGATGAACAAAAAGGAGGGGGATGGATCAAAGTGGGGGGGGGGGGGTGGGGGAGAAACTCTACTCTCTCACAGAAAACGGCATTTCACAAAACAATCAGCCGGAGGTGATAATTTCTGCCATATTTCAATCTAGCCAGAGAGCGCTGAGTATCATTTGGTTGTCAGAATAAGAATAAACTCTGTAGCAGTCTTCTTCTTTTCTTCTCTCTCCCCGTCCTCTCATTTGGCATCGATTATTATCTTCGGCATGAATGCTGTCGGGGAAATGGCAAGGTGGGGATCGGAAGGGGTATAAAGGAGTTGTGATTAGACTAGTGATGTTTTGCACTATCTGCTGAGGTGAATATCCATATGGGAGTTATTAATAGCCCGACATAGACCAATGGAAACCCAATGAAATCTCACACATGTGTTTATCCTATCCAAAGATCTCTTGCTAGAATGTTTGTTTTCTTAGAAGAAAAGAAAAATGTCATGTTTTTTGTCAGGAAAGATATATCTTCCAAGAAGTCTTGATGTCTCTGAGAGAATATAGTCTGTGATGATTGTATGGCAGCATCTTTGTGGTGAAAGTGATTCATTCCTTCCCGTCGTCAAGTTGTGTAGAGTACTATACAGTGCTGAGTGAGACAAAAATGGCTCGGATGGGGGGGGGGAACATGATGATGATAATGTACTGTGACAGTGAAGGAGTGGTGGAAGATGATAGCTGAAAAGAAGATGATGGTGGGGCTGGATGGAGGGAGCAGTACTGTGGTCCTGATGTGAGTGATGCGGGGAGAGAGTGATGGGATGATGGGCGGGGGCAGTCTCGTACGGGGCAGACGGAGTGATGAATGTGGTAGTTACATGGTGATGAGCCTTGGATAGGGCTTGAGGGTAATGTTGGGGAGTGATGTGTTGTGTTGACTGGAATGATGTGATGGCATTGAGGAAGATGATAATGGTGATGGTGATGATGATGATGATGATGGTGATGGTGATGATGATGATGATGATGATGATGGTGATGGTGATGATGGTAATGATGATAAGGGCAGAGAAGGTGGTGGTGATAAATTGTAGAGGAAGAATGTATAAGAAAATCACATTTTTATAAAAAGATGATGATGATTATGATGACAACGATAATGATGATGATGATGATAATAATGATAATGATGATGATGATGATAATAATGATAATGATGATGATGATGATGATAATGATGATGATGGTGGTGATGATGATGATGATGAGGGTGGAGATGATTATGATGAGGAAGAAAGGTATATCATGAACAATGGTCCTTTGAGATACATGTAGTTATGTAAGAGATGCTCCCTGTATAGTAATGCGAGAAATGTCTTATCACCATCTCCTGAAAGGATGCAAAAGTGAAATAATCCATAATTACAAGAGGACGTCGCAATACAGAAAAAAGAGACACGTCAGGACAAGAACATTGAAAAGGGTATGACATTTGGAAATATTTTGCAGCTTGCGCAGAAGGGTGGATAGAGTTTTGCGAGGAATAACAGGAAAACATGGCTGATCTCATGAGAAAGGTGAATGACAATGGCATCCAGGGGATTTCCTGCTACCATGTCAAAAAAATCTCTCACTCAGCAACAATGTGGTCAGAATCCGGGTTTGGAATTACATGGGGAATGGCATGACCCACATTAATAAATTTACCCTGTGAAGAATAAAATCCAACTTAGTCCTTCATACTGCAAATCATTGCCGCAGATTTTTTCTGATGATTTACAGCTCAATGGTGATGTGTGTGCATGTTTGTGTGTGTGTGTGTTTGTTTGTAGGCTCAAATCATGTATATGATTATGAGGTATTTGGAAAGCATCTATTTCAGTTTGTCGTTTATATCAGTTTGGTGTATTTGACTATTTGCCTGAAGGAGCACTATAATGCAAAATCATCATAGACGGTAGCTTTGATGCAAGTGTCTGCCTTTTTGAAGCCAAGTTCATAGCCACCATTGGTGCAAGGGGAGTAGGAGAGAGATATATAAACCTATCAAGTGCAGAAATACCAAATGTGGATTGACATGCCCCAAAACGATGCCCAAACTTCCCCCCCAAGTGGGCCGAATTTACCTCTCAGCACTCCGCTGACCTCGCGTGACCTTTCAGTTTTTAAGTGCTCTCCTTCCCTGCATGTCTACTGACCCTAACATAACATTTGCTCCCTTGTCTTCTACCTCCCCCTCTTTCTTTCACTTTCTATTTCTCTTTCTCTCGTTCTTTGTCTTCTGTGGGTGCTAAGTTCTTCAATTTCACCGACTCCATACTGAGTTAATTCACATTGTTTCGTTCAAGTATTGCTATATAGGCAGTTATTGTAGAGTATGTTTTTTTTTTTCTTAGACATAAAAGAAGAAAATAGATGTCTAATACGAGTGTTTTGAGATAATGAGTCCTCTGAAAAGATGTGAGAGTATTAAGCCGTGAAATGAAAGCCTGCTGTGCTTGGGCTGCTGATTTCCCTTGTGCCTGTGTGATGGCTCCCTTTGCGTGTCAACAGTGCGCTTCTAATGGGGGTGCATTACCTTTCAGAGATGTAAAGATAATAAACATGATGGCAAAGTGTATTTCTTAGGGGGAATTATTTGAAGTACATGTATTCTTTATAGCCCTGACCTTGATCCTAAAAGCAGTGCACTGCACATATTAGATGCTTTATGACAGAAATATGTATGAATTTGGGTTTAGCTAAAGTCAGTTTCAGTTGTCTACAAAAAAAAAAAATGTATGATAACAAATATTACCTTCCTCCTTAGGCAGAACCAAGGGAGTCAATGAAAGGGGAAAAATAATTTTCGCAAAAGCGAAGATTAATGCTGTTGTGCTGCTTTGTAAAAAGTGTTTATTTTAGTGTTGTTTTTCTTTGTCATTTTTTTATATTCATGTCTTAATCAAAAAGAGTATTAGGAAAATTTTGAGACAAACTGATTCTTCTAGTAGGACATAACACTTTGCCAAGTAGATTTGGGGCACAATGTTGTTGATAGGCAATGATATGCACAGATTTTGCCGTCCCAAACAGCTCTAATGTTTGATAGAGTATTTGTGGCATGTGCTTGTAGATATTATTTCCCCTCCCAGCTTTACCATGTAAAGTTAACTCTGATTGGATCAGTGTTTCCAGTGAACCCTGGTGAGACATTCATACACGCTTCTCTTGACATAAATAGGGGAGTGAGTTGAGCTCCGAGAGCTAAGGATAAACAGGAAGGAAATCATGCGCAGCATTCAGTAAGTCAAGTGAACATCCCCGTGGTATTCACGGCCTATTACAAGCGAGGAAATCCTGTTTTTCCACCCTCCCTCCCCGGAATTCAAAATGTTATTGCGCCCATCCGACGATGCGAGAGAATTAGACTGACATTCCCCCGGCAGTGGGCTGACATATTCACCTCTGAGCGTTATCCGTCTTGGCTTGTCTCAGCGCAATGCTCTGGCGGAGCACTGGCCCCAGGTTGTGCACCGAGTTGTGTTTGGCCTGCCGAGTCGTGCAGAGAGAATGGAGTGATGGCATTCCACGGCGACGGGGGAAGGCATCGGGACGCCCTAATTTCCAGGTGAAAATGTCAATGGATGAGAAGGTCGAAGTTCACGGCTAATCCTCTGCGAAAACTCGGGAGTGTTTCATTTCAATCAGATAACAATCCTAAGTCCCATTTTCCAAACAGGAACTGCCCCCGGGCTTTCACAGCCTTCTCATTTGTGTCTGCTTCTCTTTTTCTTGTCTTTTTTTTTCCTCCCCTTTTCTGTCTCCTGTTCCCTCATGCTATCTCCACCGCTATCACCTAATATAGAGAGAAATCACTATGGTAGTCAAATTCACTTTAGCTCCTTCCATCCTTATTATGGCATCCGTCTCGATGTGATTACGCGGAGGTGACACTGGTCTTATTCGAAACCCGATTTCCAATTCCAGCGAGGAGGTGCGCTCTCTCTCCCTTCTGCCACATCGCAGACCAATTTACGGAGCTGATTAGTCCTGAAAACGTAGCCAAGACTTCATTATATGGCAATTGTCTTCAATTTGGTTGGGAAGCCCCAAAGTCGGGGGGGGGGGGGGGGGGGGGGGGAGGGGAGCCATAGAGGAGAGTAGAGTGTTGCAGAATGTGGGATTTGGCCGCAGATAGTGTTGTAATCCCAGCCTCACCAATTCCCCACCCCCCTTTGGTCCTGGGTGGATCACACTGTTTAGGCGTCATGTTCCCACAAGCGTAATGACGAAGAAGATGCATCGGTCTCTGTCCACGGAGCTCCTCTGCCCCATCAGCATGGCTGTGATTGAGATCTGATTGCTGGTGAGAAAATGGGCAGACATCGCTGGTACAAGTGTCAATTGAATTCCCAATCATGAGACTGCCACCCTGATCACATAAATGCCAGTCTATCGCGACGCAGATGGGCATTATACAGGGGCCAGCTCTACATCATACACATGCATCAGAGAATGCCAGTACTATGTATATAATGCACTTAGTGAGTCATGAAATTGAAATAACCACGAGTTGCTGTTGTTGTGGGGGTTTTTTTCCACCTGATAGTCATTATTGATGAAAAGTGAAATTTCAGAGGTTTCGTTTCTCTGTGATGTGGGGGAATTGGGGAGGTAAAAGGTCATTGGGAGGCAGCTGCTTTGAGGGGTTCCTCACGAGCTCTTTAGCAGACAAAACGAGGAGGAGATGATGTAGCCATAGGACATTGTTTCAAGGTTTCCATCGAGGCATCCTGGATGGCAAAGATGTATCGAGACTTGGTGGAGATGAGCGTGAGATGGAGGAGGATAGAGAGTGGGCAGGGGAGCTTGGGAGGAAGACAGGCTAAGAGTGGGCACTGGAGGATGCCAATCCAAATTGGTAGGTTAATTATTTCCCCCCAGAGTGTGCGAATTCAATTTGGCGTCAATCTGCGATCCGGGCTAAGTTAGATTACCGCTTGATCAGATTAGCAGTGGCGCGCTGGGGCGCTCACTTGTTTGTTACCTGCCTCAAACAATTTTCGCTCCTGCGACAAGATGTAAATAATGCAGGGTGTTCATGTCCCGCTGATACTGCCGTCTTAGATTTTTTTTAACAGTATGCATCAATAGGATGGGGTTGATTTGAGGGGAGGACTGACACTGGGTAGGGTATGGTGTAAAGGGGTAGGGTGCAGTGTAGAGGGATAGGATGTGGTGTAGAGGGGTAGGGCGCAGTGTAGAGGGGTAGGGTGTGGTGTAGAGGGGTAGGGTGCAATATAGAGGGGTAGGGTGCAGTGTAGAGGGACAGGGTGTGGTATAGAGGGACAGGGTATGGTGTAGAGGGGTAGGGCACAGTGTAGAGGGGTAGAGTGTATTGTAGAGGGGTAGGGTGTAGTATAGAGGGGTAGGGTGCAGTGTAGAGGGACAGGGTGTGGTATAGAGGGACAGGATATGGTGTAGAGGGGTAGGGCGCAGTGTAGAGGGTCAGGGTATGGTGTAGAGGGGTAGGTTGTGGTATAGAGGGGTAGGGCGTGGTGTAGTGGGGTAAGGTGTGGTGTAGAGGGGTAGGGTGCAGTGTAGAGGGATAAGATGTGAATACCTGCCTCTGTGTGTGTGTGTGTGTGTGTGTGTGTGTGTGTGTTTTGTTTTGTTTTGTTTTTATTTGGTTACCAGCAGATGATGTCATGCTAGTTAGTTACAATGTTATGGCAATGGTGGGTAATGATGATTGGTCTGATTAACATGCTGACTTTGTATTGCTGGAATAGCAATTTTCCTGAAGAAAATACCTCATGATTTATGATCTCATTACCAATCATTATTCTGTAGAATATTTATTTTGTCACATTATCATGGTAATGAACTGGTGATCATGTTCCTGTGGCCTCATTTGTTTCTGGTGTGTCTTGTGATATCAGATCTTTTTGTCATGTTTATATTATACCACATCTACCCTGATGTCTTCTTGCATTTGTAATATCTTATACTAAATTACGGTCTTGCTTCATTGTGTTGCCACCGGAGCATGTCTCACCATGATACGCCAGCATCAGCAAACTACAGACATTTTGCATCATTCTTTGCACCAATAGGGTTTGTATGAGCCTAATATCATGTAAGTTTATTTGCTATTATCAATGAAATGAATGAATGAATGAAATGAAGTAAGATGGGCATGATGCAAGTGTATGTTGACTCTGTAGTGATTGCACACATCAAGATCATCAAACATTCTCTGGCCCCACAAGGCTGATGGCAGGAAATCACATGTTCATGTCTTTATTGTGTGTGTCTGTGCCATAGGAGACCTGGTGCCGAACCTTAATTCCAACACACCGCAGACCAACGGGGATGCGAGCCCCTCCCCTTCAGAGCCAGCAGTGCCCCCGCCCACGGCCCACCAGTTGCCGCAAGTCAACGCCTCCGCGGAGTCAACTCTCATCGGCAGCAACAGCGCGGTTCCCACCACCGCCGCTACTGCTCGCCCACCTCTGGTCAACACCGTCACCACTACCACCACCACTGTTGCGGCAGCCAGCAACGCCACCAACAACAGCACCAGCAGCCTCGTCACCAACCACAATGTCATTCAGAGCGGGCCCACCCACCCCATCCCCCCTCCTCAGGGTCTAGGGGGACCGCCACACCCCGCCCCGGACCTGCGCTCGCAGGAGACCGGGCAACACACCCACAGCCACCCCCACCCCCATCCCCACCCCCACCCTCATCCTCATCCCCATCCTCACCCTCACCCTCACCCACATCCCGACCCCGCCCTGCTTGAGAGGGAACGGGAGCGGGAACGCAAGAGTGAGCGGGAGAGGCTGCTCCACCGGGAGCACCGGGAACGGGAAAGTCGGGAGAGCAGTTTCACCAAGGCTCCAGGTTGGACAAGGTAAGCATCCTATCACATCTTACTCTCATTGGTTTGCTTTCCTCCTTGTTCATTCACAGGAAGATGATTGTTTCCTATCTCCTAGGCCTTAGAAATACCACCATGGTGGCTGAACCTCTTGTTGGATGATACCTTAGACCTGAAATACGTAGACAGTAACTCTAAATGGATAGGTTTGTGGAGATTTACTTGTCGGAGATGTGGCAGTTGAGAGATAGTTCCGGTGATTCTCTTCTTATGATATCTTTATGGTTTTTTATACTTTCTTGTTATGAGTACCAGTCTCTAGTTTAGCAGTGTCTCCATTTGAGTGTTCAGCAGCAGTATGAGGTATTCTCTTTCTATAAAGGAATTTTCAAAGACTATCATCTGGAATAATGGGCATTCTGGCTCATCACAGCAAGAAGGGTACATAGGTCTAAGAAAAAGAGAGAGAAAAAAAAAGGTCTTCTTATCTTTCATTACCAACACATATCTAAGTATTACTTTCTTCTTATTAGATCGATAATGATAGTTAAGCAAATAAACACTCAAAGCCAAGTTTTCATTTCATACACATAAATTATATTAGTAATCAAAGTTATTACCTTCTCCTGAGATTGTAAATGTTTAGAGGCAAATAAACACTCAAGGCAAAGATGCTTTAGGAGTATGCACAACATCCAATTTCATGCACTCCTTTTTATACTCTTTTGTAAAGACTGATCAGCCTCTCAAACATAACTCTGAGAGCTCCTTGTAGTCTTCACCATTTAATGGTTATTAATTACTCCATCTTGAAAAGAGCATAAAGTACATATCATGAGTTAGTCTGTCAAAAGTGGTCCAGGAACATTTATGCTCATTGTACAAGCGACTGGCTACTGCCATTTCTAGAACGCAAGGACTTCTCGTAGGTTGAGAGTCATACAAAGATAAACTTTAAACATGCATAGGTCAAGAATGACCTGTGTGGAGTGTTTGTGTTCAATTCATATTCAGCTTATAGGCTGAATCGTGTAACAGAACAAAAAAAGGCCACTTTCATCACACATACCATGCCGTCAGGACTTCATGGCACATTGCATGTTTCCAGAGCAGAGTTGATTTTCAGTTGTGCAAAAGTTGAACATGTGATGGCAGCAGACAGGCTTTTTTGGCTATGCATTTTGTTGGCCTTCCCCACAGCTGATAGGGGTAAGAGCTGTGATGTTTCACAACATAGCTCTGATGATGGAAACAGTGTCGAGGCAGAATAAGCTTTTTTAAGGTAAAATTGTCAAACTCAAATACAAGAAGATGATAAGACAACAACTTCTTATGATATTAAAGCATATTTTTATTTATGACAGTTTGGCACAGGTGTCAGACGCATAAGATAGAATTGTATCATCTTATCTCATTTGTCCTTCAAACCATTCATTTGCATTAGTCATTAACTGAACAATGACTGTTCATTCATTTTGAAGGCAAATTTAAATGCACACTAGTAAGTTTACTGGAAAAAATAGACTAATCTGTTTAGATTATTCTTTTTTTTTCTCAGTCCAGATGATATATATATATATATTTTTTTTTTGGGGGGGGGGGGTACAAAGAGGGAATTGTCAACTTAAATCAGAGCCACTGTGCTTTTAAAGTTGTATGCAAGAGAACACAGGAGAGATATTCTGGAAGGTTTTGACAACTGTTTGAAATAAAGTTGTTGCTTATTTTTATAGATTTTATGTTGGAATTTATCGAGATTACTGTGACCATTGTGATTTCAAGAACTGTCTTTTAATTGTAGAGGGCAGTTGTAAATTTTATGAAATCTGTTCATCCAGTAAGCTTATAAATATCTTTGAGATTGTTGGTCAAAGAGCTGTTTGATGCATGGGGATCATGCAATTGACTTCTATGAGATACGAATAGATTAAGAGCAATTTTCAGAGGTAAGAGTATACCCTGGAACATTTCTAATTAAAGCTGTCTCTGAGATTTTCATGCATGATAATAGTTATAGATAGAAGAGCAATAACTGTGACATTTGACAAATCTGGGGGCGGGGCAGCTCTTTATTCTCCTCTACACTTGTTGTGATGTCATTTGAACTTTCCAAAGAGTTTGGAAGTGGCCGGTTTCAGCTAAGTCTCGCGGGGTTTTCCCCCAGCCTATCCCCGTCTGTGGTGATCCACGGCAGAGGAAGACTCGCGTAGATTCTTGTATGAAGAGCACTGGGTGTAGCAGTATTTGGGTTTGGAGATCCGATCCCCGAGCAACATTGCCGAGTGTGCTACTTTCGCTGCCCCCGTGTGACACAGGAGACCTCTTGAATTAGCTAGGAGCTTCAGAGACTGTCTTCGGTGCGACCGTCCACTGCCTTTGCTCCTTTTAAAACTATAATTCAGTTCGTGTAGAGGGCTCACGGTATGTCACAACTAGTCTGCACGTCTGTTGGTGTGTCTTTCCTTCCGACTTGCTCTGCAGTTGACATGTACCCCTGTCAGTTCAATGAAGGCGTTTGCCTGTTTGATAGTCATCCCCCATATCCTCATCACACAGCAGTAATCTCAGGATTTACCGGACAGTTAATTACCTTAATTGTCTCGTAAGTAATTCATCCCCCTTCTCCTTCCCTGTCAGATGACCTCGGCTGTACGAGAAGAAATCCCTCCACCGGAGTCATAAGCCTGGATCACTGCCCTGTGTGACCTCCCTGTCTAATCTTTTCATCTACCTCAAAGCATGCAACACCTCATGCCCCATATGCAGGGGAGAGACATCCCCAGTCCCACCTCATTTGTCTCCCCCCCCCCCCTTCCCCCTCCCTTCCTTCCTTCCTCCTCTCCCCTCCTCTTTCCCTTTCTTCTTCCCCCTTACCTCATTTCCTCTCATGCTCTCCTTCCTTTGCCCTGTGGCAGTTCATACATGTATATAAATAATAGTTTTCACTCGGGTTCATGCATCTCTAGCACATTGATATGGGACGGCTAGAGATTGCAGTTGTGGATGCTGAAACACTCGACAGTTTTTCCACCGCTAGTTGAGGCTGATGTTCTCTCATTCTTCCATACCATCTCAGTGCTGCTCCCTCCTCTGTCTTCATTAACTTACGTAATCTCAGTTGTAGCATTTAGCCATGTCATGAACACCCTCGACTGTTCTGCATAAGATGCCAGTGGTCCATCAGAGTAGTGTTATCTGAAGGATTAATGTAAGGCCCAGTTTCTCATCCCATCTCTGTTCTTGCACCACTGAAAATCCTCATCTTCCATTCTCTAAAAATCATCCCCAGGATCTTCTGCATCCCTCGATCTGTCTTATCCTCATCAACCTCATTTGTCATGTAGTCCTTTCTGAAGTCCAAGTCTGAACAGATTCAAGCCCCCCCCCCTCCCCATCTGAACAGATTCAAGCCATGTCCATGCCCCCTTTACTTCTCCATGACCTCATAAGTCCCGATCTCTTCGATGATAATCCCGTAGGTTTTATTCTCATCACTATGCCTTGATACGGGGGATTACCTCCCTGTAATTAGCAGAGGAAGTTTGTCACACCCCTGCATCTCCCTCAGCTGGTCTCTGACAAACCCAGAGAGGGTGGTCATGACGTGAAAGAAAAGGAGCTTATAATGGGAGTAGGATGGGGGGGGGGGGGGGGGGGAGCAAGGAAAGACTCCAGTCCTGGACTGATTGACTGTGTTGATTCCTACTTCAGGGGCTTTTTCCTCTGACTGTAGGCGGTGTGAATTCTGTGACTTCAGCTGGACCAGAGCCACTCAACCACCGGCAGTGGCCCGGTCCTCATGGGGTAATGGAATCCTTAAAGGTAGCTGCCGCACACAATGAGTCATGGGATCCACTTCCGTGAAAACGAGCGAAGGAATTATTCATCCTGATGCGAATTTAGTCGAGTGAGCGAGCCGATGATGAATATTGATGAGGGGAGGGAATAGATCGGTCGACGCTCACATGAGAACGTGTGAACCGTGACAAGAAGCCGTCTCAGCTGACAGCGGGCCTGATCGCGTGTTTGTAGATAAACTTGCTGTTACTGTATGATAGAATAATTTTGGTTGCCATGGCAACAATTTGAAATATTCACAGCTCGCTCCGATGTTGGCTTGCTGCAGCCGCATTGACAGCCTGTTATTGAAGGTAGCAAATCCTGCTGTAAAGTAGTTCACGAAATAAGACTACACCTGGCTCAATCTCTTCTCCCTGCTTGCAGGGCTGTTGTCCTTGCCGTACTGAACTGTGAGTAGATGGGGAAAATGTCAGAGACTGTATGCTAAATTGGAATTTAATTGGAAGGTGTTGTGTTTGCACCATATGTGACTCTGTGCCCCTTGTCTTCTGCTGTACAACAAATTTTGGAGTAGACACTGTGCTATAAAACCGATGTAGGGACAGTTACTTGAGAATGTGCATTCATCAAAAGCCCCGTAAACCAGAATTCTAGGCCAATATTACATTGGATGTTTCCAACAGTGAGCATTCTTATTTCACATGACAGAAAAAGAAACCAATTTTTCTACAGTGCAAGCTGTTAATGTCAAAAGGCATAAAGATAAGAAAGATTCAGTTTTCCTGCAACCAGGCATTTGCAATACAAATTTCCACCCTCTTATTGTGACAGAGAAGATGATGTTTCTTTGTCGAGAGGCATAAAGACAAGAAACATTCACTTTTTCTTCCAACCAGACATTTGCAATCTCAATTTCCCGCTCTTGTTGTGACAAAGAAATGATGTTTCCATGTCTAGGGGCTATATGCCTACTATAAGTAGACTTTTTCGATACTATAAGTAGACTTTTTCGATAACACGATTTATTTAGGTCAACCTCGATTGTGTTTAGATGTCATCAGATCGTCCCAAATATTTGTGTATTAAGTCCTGCACTGTCGAGAAGTTGCTATGTTCTGTTTTATGTGTCTTTAATTCCTAGTCGGCATAGGTACATAGTTTTGTGATTAGAATGTGAGCAGGTAGAAACCTTTAAGTCATGACGAAGCAGAAACGGTGTTAAGTAGAAACGGGAGTGACCTTCCCTCTGGTGCAAGCTGCCGACCAAGTGTGACAAGCCACTAACATGGGCTAATGAATACAGGAGATTATGTCATGGAGCCGCTACCCTGACGTGTGCCCTTAAAGGGACGCGTCTTCATTTATACACAACTCTGTTTGGGTGCCGCAGAAGTGCTCTTCTTTTACTCCAGTGATGATACATAAAATTGAATCCGTGTTCCAGTGGTTTCTGTAGATGACATGCTGATGGGTTTCCCCCCTCTCCCACATACACCAAAAAAAAATGGATTCAAACATAAAGTTGAAATCAAATTCATGTCAGATGTGCTGGATTGTGATTGATAAGGAGGTAAATTTGTGTGTGTGTGTGTGTGTTTAGTATTTGATGACAAATCAGACTAATTCAACTAGACCTTGGTAAACTATGCAACACTTATGTAAGTTTGATCTGCCTTCTGTATCATAGAATGGATTATTATTAAAATAAATGACATTGCTGATAAAGTCCTTAGTGGAGACCGGAAGAGCATGTGTTGAGAGTTTTGTGCAGCACTCTGGTACAAACTACGCTAAAGGTGTGCACACACAGGTTGTGTCCAGTAAGACACTATTTCATTAAGAACTCGAGACGGCATCACTAGGCAGAGAAGCAGCCGTGGCCTGGTTTACATTCTCAGTAGTGTGAATGATGATGTCTGATATGTTTTGGGGAGGCATCTTTAATCGCCCATTTCATGTCCCAAAGATCAGACGGAAGTGGGACGGAGAGATGCGGTGATCAACCGTCTCGCCAAATTATGAGTAATGATATTCAGGCACATTTGTTTTGAATCTGGCCGCTATCAATGGTCTCTTTGAATTCTCAATTTCCTAGAATGATGGGAAGGAAAGAAGGGAGAATTACGGAGGGGGAAAGATGATGATGCGATGGGGGAAGGGGGCTATAGGAGCGAACGGGGCAGAGCAGTGACAAAATTTAGCCCCTCGTTTCTTGGCAAATTGTGACGCTTCATGCTCATGCTGGTACGTCTTGAGGGCTTGGGTTTGGAATGAGAGAGACAGGCTCGCATTGGGGGAAACACTCAGCCGAGCCAAAATTGGGTGATGCGATGAGGAAATTGGAAACAAATCCCCCTCCTCACCACACCCCCATCAAAACGATGAGATGGGAGCCCTAGGGGACGGTGCATCTTGCCTGCCGAGGGTTCCGCGGCCAAAGATCTAAATAGACACGTGTTTATGCTGGGCCGTAATTAGGAGGAAATGTGAGTAAATTGGGTCATTCCCACTACACAGGATCATTGCTCTCTGGCTCTCTCCCTCTCTCTTTCCATCTCTCCATTTCTTTCTGTTTCTCCTTCTCACTCTCTTTATCTCTCCCTCTCTCCCTCTGTCTCTCTTTATCTCCTTTTCTTTCTCTCTATCTCTTTCGCTCTTTCACGCAGTCTCTTACTCGCTATCTCTTCTCTCTTCCTCACATTCCGGATTGGTGCTTAACAGCCCATTACGGCAGACCTCACGACACCGTCACAGCTCAGATAAGCTTTCAGGCTATTACATTAGGCCGGGCAGGAAATATGACAAACTGAGTTTGTTCCAGTTTGTGAGAAATCTCCACATCGATAATTGAATCTCGTTTGTTGTTATCATGTGCGTACAAATGACTCCTTGAGTCCTCTGCCTTTTTTTTCTGTTTTCTCCCAACATTGGAAGAACTGTCGGGTAAGAGTTTTGATATCCTTCCCCTCCCCCCCCCCCACCCATGTTGTGAATGTCTGTATGTTCTCATGATACCATGCCACTGACGCCTACTGACACGAAGTGTGATGAGTAGATGCCCAAGAGACAGCTGAGAACGTTATTCATCCATTAATCCCATCTTCGTAATGACTGCATGGATGCGCTCGAATGTCAGCGATGCACACGTCTCTGCCAAGAGAAGTAGGGGGGGGGGGGGGGATGGGGGCTCAGTTGTGATAAGACGCTGTCTTGTGCGCTGCGTGTCTCTCCCTGACACCTCCCAGCCAGGCAGCCTGCCAGCAGAGAGTGAGTGAGTGCCTAGCAGAAGAGGCCGCACAGCCATCACCTGCATTAAGCCACATACGTCGACTCGCAGGGAAGGCGGCGGGCGACTCAACTCTTCTTGGGGGTAAGGTGAAGGGCTTTCTTCGGGGATGAGCAGGGGGTGAGATTAAGTTGCCTTGGGATCAAGGAGAAGCTACCCAGCTTCCACCGCCCTAATCTGGCCGGCTAAACCTGTAAATTCCCTCGGCTTTAGGACGGAGAGGGGAGGGGAAAGGTGAGGGGTGGCCGGGCGATGCAGGGCTGATCTGGTATTATTAGCTGCTTGTAAAAGGCACTTGGCTGGTGCTCCGAGAGCATGACAAGTCATCGCTGCGTGGATTTGGGGAGTGCGTTGCGGGGATTTGTGCGCGGGTTCAAATTCACGCCGGAGAGGACTGCACACTTTCTCGTTGAGCCACCCTTCAGGCAACATGTCGTCGGTCTGCCTTCGAGCAGCCCTTTCTGGATTAAATCTTGTGGAATATCCCTCCCGATGATGTTTCTCCGACTTTGCCTGTGGCCAGCTTTCTCCAAGTGCCGCTGGAATGTGATATCAGGAAGTCATTCTGTAAGGTGCCTTTCGGTTCAGAATGTGCCGCGTCTGCCGCGATTCCTCATTATTCAGTCGTTGGCGGGATTCTCCTCGTGGATAAATTGCACATATAGAGTCGCAAGGAGAGGCGCTGGATTATGATCTGCTTCACACTATTGCCTCTGGCGATAACCTTTTGATGTTAACCACTATAAGGGGGTAAGTGTTGATAGTGGCCGCCCGCGGGAATGTTACTTCTTTGCAGAATTCATTGAACTATTTTTCATTTGTGTTTGATATCTGATACGGATGGGATTATTCATTCAGCAAGTTGCAGGAAGGAAGAAACAAATGCAGCAAATTTGTTTGCTGGCTGTCTTCATGCCAGAGAACATGACGGAGGAATAGAAGGTTGTGTTAGCACAGTAAGGAAGCCATGTGTTGGTGATATGTCCTATTGTCTGAAAAGGAGATCTGTGCTCCTTCTGCCGTTATCTCTCATCACATTCGTGAGGACAGAGAGGTCAAGTAAATGTTGTCGTCACAGGTTTTACCATCTTTTGTGTCTTGAGAATTAGATTCACCTGATTGAAGCTTCTTCTCTGCAGAATGTCAAAAGTGATGGAGATAGCATAGCACACCATGCAGAGCACTTCACATTCACTCTGATTGCCCTGCACTGCCGCCACTTCTTCCAGCGCGCGTCAGAGATGACCCCACAAATATCACCTTGTGGATAAAAGGTGTGCACATGAGTGAGGAATGCACTCACCATAAGGAGCAACATCAACGCTCATCATGATGGCATTGAGGATTTGAGTAGTTAATCCATCTTTCGAGGTTGTTGGGGTTTTTTTCTAAGTGATAAAGTGTTTGTACATCAAACATTCTTTGAAGTTATTCATGTTTTTGACTGTCCTTTGGCGAGTTTCCACAGTCCACATCCTGGGGGGCGTTTCATCAACGAGTTCGTCGGAGTTTTCACCGACGAATTTGCTATCAGCCAATCAGACCAAGAATTTCATTAGCTTTTAACAGTTGTCAGTGTAAATCCTTGCGTCTGATTGGCTGATAGCAAATTCGTCGGTGAAAACTCCGACGAACTCGTTGATGAAACGCCCCCCAGGTGTTGGCAATCTTGGAGAAAAAGAAGGAATAAATGGAAAGGGATTTGAGGTAGAGAAGCAAACCAGTACACATACACTGTATGCAGTTTGCGGAGGAAAAGGGAGACCATGGCATCCTAGCCACTTCCTCTGTGGATTGCAAAATTTCATCCATAGGACATAATTTTGGAATACGGCAATATCGAAGTAGTGCTTTGCTGTGCAAGGAAGATCTGCTGATGTGGAATTAATGTGAAGTTTCCTCGGTTTACCATGTCAGTGGCTTGGATTTCTGTCTTTCTTCTTCTTTTTTTTCTTTTGTATGGAGATATTGGTTTCACAGCCTGCTCTATCAAATGGACATTCACCCATAATGGCATGTAATCTTTCACAGTTCCTCCCCCCCCCCACTCTGTTTAATACAGTGCAGCAGAAGTGGGAATGGGGAAGAAAGGTTCATGTGTGTGTGTGTGTGTGTGGTTGTGAGTGAGTATGTGTGTGTGGGGTTTCTTTTTTTTCTGTGCAGGCTTGGGGAAGTAACGGGAACCATTCTGGGATGGCTGGGGGAATCGATGGAATCAATAAAGCGCTTGGCTCTGGCCAGGAAACGAGAAGAGGAAGCATGCTCCCGAAGACATCGTCGCATCTTCTCCCGGTTCAGTGTGATGACATTTTGATAGAGAATTATTCCAAAAGGAGGCAGGAGATTCCTCCTTGTGTAATTCTGGGGATGTTGGGAAGGGGAAAGGGGGGGGGGGGGTGGCTGAGGATGAGGTTGGTGAGAGACAGGGGGGAGATGTTATGAAGGTTCCTTGGTTCATATCAGTACCGCAGTACTATACTCCAGGTGCACTGTTTCATAGAACCCCGCCCGCTGAAACTCGCTTCACACGCAAACACTTTCGTCTGGCATCCGATTCTTTATGCTCTGCTGGACTTTTCCCCCAGACTCGTGTCTTTAAACCGCGAACTTCTCTTGACAGTGCAAAATACGGTTCTGCGACTTGCAAGCGTGCTATGCGTCGTCAGAGACTCGACACTTGCACAATCCTTACCAATAGTGCAACTCCCTCTCAGCTTTGGTGGGTTTTTTTCTTTCTTTCTTTTTTGCTTGGGAAGGTGTAAACAGTGAAAATGGTGATTGATTTTATGCACGGCTGGAATAGCATGAATGTTGATGTGCGATCTGACATTTGTCGGAAACCGCCTTTCATCTCTGGGTTTCTCCAGTGAGGGGTGTTCTGATGCCGGAATGTTTCTCAAATGTCTCACAGAACGAAAGCTACTTTCACAGTGCGTGCCATGCCTCCTCAAGGTGTAGAGTGCAGACAACAGTCACATGAGGCCCAGTGTCAATATTATGATACACACTTTGCAGCGGTCATCGTAAGTGGACAGAATACTCTAAGTTGGATGAGGACAGGTGCCTTCCTCTCTATCATATTAGGAGCGAAACAATAAATTGACTCATCTGCAGTCAGGGTTCTCATTCACCATGGTAGTTAGTATAGCCTGAAACTTATTGTGTGGGTTAAATTTGTAAATGTATTTGTACACATGTTCCTTATTGCAAAGGCATATTTGCCAATGAAAGATTAGAATTCAAACACTCTTTGAAATATTCATGCAAAGATTTCTTTAGTCAGACTGAATATTGTGTAGACATTTGAATTAGCTTCTGATGTGCCTTGTTTGTCTAACATTGTAAATGTACAGATACGTCATGCTATTGGTCTGTTATCAGCACTGTTAAAAGCAGCCACCCTTGAAATTACATACATGTGTTTTCCTGTGGAATATACTTTCACTGGATGTTTTTACCATCATTGCAAATATTCTTCTAATCTTTTTATTTGTCTCTCTCTGTCCTCTCGTATCTTGCAGTAATTCCAGTCACATCGGACCGCCCAATCCGGGGGCGCGAGCGACTCCAACCCGGTCCGCCCTCCAGCCCTACCCCAACCCTCAGTACCCCCATCACGGCCAGCCCAAGGCGCCCCCTCACCCTACCCAGCACATGTTCTCGTCCCCCCTGCTGCCTCCTCCGCCACCACTGACGTCGAACACGCCAATCGCGGCGCCCTCACCCGGGCAACCGCCCATCTATCCGGAGACGCAGAGCCATTATACACGTAAGTTACCATCTGCTCAATTCGCAGGAATCGATCTCAAAAGTCTCTTTAATAAGTAGCTGGATCAGAGATGCAGTGGGTTTATACCAGGCTACCTTTAGATTTGCTACCAATTGTTATGTTCTAAGACCTTACTGTGTTTGAAGACTTGAAGCATTTGAAACGGTGAAAACACATTAATCACAATTAAAACAGAATTACTGTGATAAGTTGGGACAAGGACCGTTACAAGCACATCTCCTCGAGTCTGTTACTAACGCCATGATACCCTAAATCTAACCATAAAAAACTCTACTGAACTGTTAGAACACCCTCTTTTTCATTCAGTTATTGAAAAATTACCATTTAGGATTAGTCATGACAGAGACTGAGCAGGATCACACCATGATGATTTACTTGGTATCATCCGGTGGTATGCCATCCATTTCGATGTATCCGGGTGATCGATTTCCTTGGGCACCACGGTTCAGTGTGTACGTGAGATTTTAACGCACCGAGCATACAGAACCAGGGCGATGCCAGAATGACTGTTTGCAAAATACTAAGGACTGTATTGCGGGATGGGAATCTTCTCTGGGAAAATTCCTTTTGAGATGCCAACTGTTTTTGCAGTATTTTATACTATTTTTTGCATACTATTTTTTGCCAGAAACTGTAGGTTTCATGATGTATTTTCCATATTGTATTACTACATATGGCTATTTGCAGGAAAGATAAAGTTATGGCAAATAATGTAGACCTAAGATTTGAATTTCATGTTAAGGGATTCAAAAAAGGCCTTGACAGAGGCACCTGCTGTTACTTTCTTGCAGTATTTTGTACTGTTTTTTTGCCAAAATTCAGAAGGTTCCAAGGAAAATGCTTGTTTTTCCGTAAATTGTATTATTGCAATTTCTACTGCAGGAAAGGAAAATGTATTTTTCCGCCAAAGTATGCCATTTCAGCCCTCAGAATTATGAGTTGCTGTTTACAAGGTTTGAATCCATGTTTCCTAATGTTTTCATGCTTTCTACCAAAGCAAATTATTATTCACTCTCTAAGAGGTAGCCATGTGGTATGACGTAGAAATAGCGTAGGCAGGATTTCGAATTTCATGTTACTGGATGCGAAAGTGCCCTTGGCTAGAAATTGGTGTCACGTCGTACTTGTTTGCGACTTGACCTGCAGGTGACATTTTGCTCTGGTAGCATAGCGCCCTCACACTCGTCAATGCAAAATGGAGGACCGCTTTTTTAATAGAAAGTGCATTTCTCCAAATCAAGCAACGATTGTAGAGATTGCAGGGTGGGCGTATGTGTACAGAAGAAGACAAGGTCAGGTTCTTTCTGATGCATCTATGCATGCCTTCTTTCTTCCTTTTGAAGACGCCAGCCGAAATTGGAGGGGAGTTCTGTCCAAATGAGGCTAAATTTGACGAATTTGATGAGATGATGCCGTGGCTAGTGGGGAATGTGGCAAAAGTGAAAGTATTTTTTGTTTCTTTTATATGCACGATTTTCGCAGGCAAGAGTGTGAGGGGGAGAAAGAGAAGGAGAGACATATAGTGCAAGGGAACTGAGAGAAATGTGGCTCTAATTCCTTCAAAGAGGCATTGGCCCTAGCTTTGGCTGTTGCAGCCGCGGTAATGAAGGCAAATTCGGCGGGAGATTGTCCTGGAGTAAATAAATGGAGATTGCTCGGTTCGTGTCATATTTGCGGTTGGTTTAACGTTCATCATAATCTTCGTTGTGGGTCACGAGATTGGTCAGTGCTCTCTCTGAGTTTTGCGTGTGCAGCTCATGAAATTTTGGGGTGGGGGGTGGGAGAATGGAAAAGACGGACGCAGGAGAGAGTGGGGTAGAGTAGCAGGCAGGAATAGGTCAATCTGCGGTCATTTTGATTTGATTTTACTCCCTTTCCCCATTTATCCGTTGTCCACTTTGTTTTGTTTTTTTTGTCAGTGGCTGTCCATCTCAGTTTCTTTGTCCTAATTGTTGTATTAAGGTTATACGCCAGGCTGTAAAATCAATAGCTCCGCGTAAACATTGATGGTACTTTAGCAATGACAGGATATAATGGGACATGTGAAGATGCTCTTTTTCAGAGTTAACATACTCTGTCTAAAATATATGTGTACAGAATGGGAAATGTAGGAACCATAGGAAACGTGTGCCATGTAGAAATAATAGTAGCAAAATAAATACAGTGCACATTTGCAAAGCGTATAGTAATGATTTTTTGACTATTACTTTAATTTTTTAGTTTGTTACCTACAAAAAGCAAGCAACTCATATGTTATGCAAGTCTTCTCTCCCTCTCTCTCTCTTTCTCCTATTCTCTGTGTCTCTAAAAGAACTCTACTTGTTGTTGTCTATATTAAAGCAGACTGTTATTTGAATACCAAAAGAATGTTCTTGTAATAAAATTCATCGCAGCATAGCCATGGCTTTTCAGATTCCCGCTACCCAAGTGGTCAATCTATTAAGCTTTACAACCCCTCCCATCCCATCTTGCATCACTGCTCTCCCTAAAAAAAAAACACCAAAAAACAACCCAACAACAACAACAGCAACAGCAACAACAACAAATAATCAAACGAGAGAAACAGAATGACCATTACAGGTTTTAAGGGATTTGCAGAACTTCAGCATTGAGTACGATCTCTCCCAATAGTCGTGTATCCCCCAAAGTGGATGTAAGAGTCATAGACTGATCTTCGCAAAAGGAGAGCAATTTGACAATTTGCATAGCCTCTCTTCATACCCAAACAAATCTACCCATACTTTCCTAGCTACAGTAAGCTCAAAATGGCCTTACCCACCAGCACAACAGAAGTCATCACCCATTGTACTTGTACTTTCCTTTTTTGTCTCCCCCCCCCCCCCTTTCCCCCCCCCCTTTTTTTTTACTGAAGGAATGGGGGGATGTCCAAAGTGCAATTTGTTATGTGGTGATGCGATCCCATGGTTTTGCAGGATTTTGCTGTCCTGGAGACATTTGGGAAGAAGAAGAAGAAAAAAAAGAATGGTTTCTTCCTCTTAAGAGAAGGACTATTTGATAAATATGGTATGTGTAGAAATGATACTGTACTTCGTTCAAGTTTCAATTCAGTTGCATGTTGTTGTGGAACTCCAAAAACTTCCATGAGTAATTTGAAAAATCTTATTGTATTCCGATTCATCTTTGATTGCCCGTAGAATTCATACGCTGATGATCCTAATGCAAAAGTCTGTGTAATTCTGTGTTTGAAGGAGTGCCTTGCTTTTGAGACTCACTGCCAGCTGAGGAAATACAAAGAACTGAAAGATGACTGAGATGTGTTATTGTGTAAAATATGTGAATGGCTTGAGAGTAAGTCTTTATTGATCGCATTAGCTGCAATTCATACATATATTTATTAAATTTTTATCTTGTTTCTTTCTTTTGGGGGGTTATTTCCTGTCCCCATGGAAATGATGCACCGTGCAAATTGCTGATTGGCAAGATTGGCGTGGATGAGTCTCTGTATGATTAATTGATGCAATTTGATGGATTGTAGCAACATTCCTTCCCTGTTATCTGTCATGATCATCTGTTGGTAAGGATCTACGGTAGTTGTGGAAAGAAAAAATGGATTGATGACAGATAATGAATGCTAAGAGATTTGTAAACATGTAGCTCTGTTGACCTTGTGTACTCTCTGTAAATATGAAATTTACGGGATTGATATCCTGTATGCAGTTCCACTCTAGTCACTGCTTAGAGGTACTGTAGCATCAATCATAAATGCACACAAACGTTTTTGCTATGCAGGAGAATTCCCTATCAACTTGGTACCAGGTACTCACTGCTTGTGAGAGCACAGCTGAACTTGAACTCTTTTTGACAATTAAAGTGCAGGTGACCACTGGACCACCAAAGCAAAGAAAGTGGAGTTAATGTTGAGGCAAGGCACACTGGAAGAGAGTGTTTCTCCTAATGTGCAGTGGAAGGAAGAGATTTGAGAGGCAAAATAGTGCCCTTCCTCTCGCGGTGATCGCAGGAAATTTTCCGGAAAGAATTTGTGAGTCTTGAAATCAGGAAGTGATTCTTACACACAAATTATCCCTCCCAAAAAGCCAGAATTTGTGCCAAAAAGGATTGGAAGAGAGACAGGGTGAGATATAGAAGACCGAGAGAGGGTGCAAAAAAAAAAGAAGATATCTATTCATATATATACGTTAAAAAAAAAAGTTGGGGCTTTTTTGCGAGATTTTCTGTGCTGCGCGCAAGCCCCCATTGGCTTACCATCGTGACCTTGTCAGGGCTAACCCCACATCCATGTTGGACGGGGGAAAAGGGACTGAAGATTACTCCTATATATAGAAGCTCTCATATCTGGGCAGTCCAAATCTGGCTGTGGAGCCCCTCGTAGCGGTGCGAGGCTTCACAATTCCCCCTCGGTCTGTCCAAATCTAGCACCGGAGGGGCGCTCCGAGCGGAGCTTGGATAAGGACGATCGCCGCCACCGCTGAACTTGAAAGTGCAGACTCTATCCTCGTTTCCTGTCATATTTCACATGTACTTTGACCGAAGCAGTCAAAACAGCAATTCTGCCAAGTCTGATTGCACAGCGAATAAGATTTATGCGTCAGTAGTCTCTTTTGTTTTCGTACTTTGTTTACATCTTGTTTTCCTCTGCCTTTAACGCTCCCTGTCTCCCTCTTTCTTGTGTAGGAGATGAACACCCCGCCCCCCCTAAAAAAAAAAAAACAACAAACAAACAAACAAACAAAAACAGTTTCTTGCTTATATTGGCAACTGGGTCTCTGGTGGTAGAAAGATTTCACTTTGAGAGTTTTAAGGGTCTGTAGTGTAATGAAATTGGAATCAGAGTATAAGCAGGGGAAAAAAATGAAGATGAAGAAAAAAACTACTGGTATCAGAGGATATTGTTCTTATTTCTTATTTTGCAGCTCTGGTTCCAGTGGGTATGAAGTTTTGATGATCACTCATATACCAATGTGCTTGGTTGTCTGTCAGACAGATTGTGCAGTAAAACTAGCTCAGGGATAGGGATGTCAGATGGAGACTGGCCAGAGTTGTCAAACAGTTCTGTGAAGACGGGGTCAGTTTACTATTTCAAAGATTTGCTCTCTATAAAGCACTTGAGACTCGTTCTTCCCTTTAACAATTGATTGCACCTCTAGTTTGTAGGATTTATCATCACAGAAATGCTATCGTGAACTCTTGAGGCCTTTTGAGTATCGCAAGCGCAAAATGAATACCCTCTGGTTACATGACCTGCACTAAAACAAAATGTGCTGTATCGGATTATGTTGCCAACCTTTTGATCGTATCGTGGACGCATGAATGCTGATAACACTCGGCCTAGCGCGGCTACTGCGGCTCTATTTTCAGACATCACAAATTACGATCTATTCTGCCCCGAATCCCCGAGATTAGACGGGGGATCAGCCCTACCGGTAGCTCGCAAGATCTCGAATTTCTCGCTGCCCAGATTCCCGATGGGAGCAACTTCATTGTCGGACAGCATAACATGATTGGTGGTTTGGGTGGTGGGGGGGGCACATGGAGAGAAGGGAAAGAGAGTTAATTGAACTGTTTCCTCTTCGCCACCACAGAGAAATAAAGCTAGTGGGACTACGTTGCTTCCGCCGTTGCAAAAAATTTTACCAGCTCTTCGTCTCCCAACTCAATTCCCAATCGATACAAATATGATGAGTTGTTTTGGTGGGTTGTTTTTTTTTATTCACTCTTGCTCTCTCGCACACCATCTCTTCTCCTCACTTTTCTGTGCTGCAAGCGAAAAATTCTTGGAATGAGGCTTACAGCACATTTTACATATTAATAAAAAGCTTGTGTGATTTCAGTTTGGCTCTACTGTCCGGAGACTAGCCTTGTACCAGCTTGCTATTCATGAACTTGCTTTTCGTGTATGTAAACTTTTGAATTCAGTGGAGAACACGGCTGTGTTACACACTTTACAATTCATGTTGTAATGAATGCGGCTTGTAGAATGGACAGTAAATCAATGTCTCTAAAAGTGATGAAATGATTTGTCACAAATTAAAGAATGTTAGAATCATTCACTAGAATTGTTGTGTTCACATCCTCTTGCTATGTTGCTTAATTTTGAAAGGCAAGCTAAGGAGCATGCAGTCCCGTAATACGATATGAGCATAACAATCAAATCTGTAGAAAGAAGGTGAATGTCGATGCTAGGTAACAAGGCGTGAACTGAAAACTTATTTGACAATTTCCGGGCAATTAACTTGATAATTTTTCCTTGTGTTCTGATATGACACATTCCGTGTACTCCACCAAAGCAAGATGCGTGCAAATAAAAGACGTAAATCTGCCAAGTGAGTGAGGAAAGGGAGCGTGTGGAGGGGGGAGGGGGCTGGGGGCTGGGAGATGAGTAACCGGTACATGACTGCTGACGTCATAAAGGAGGAAAGTTTAATGATGATGATGATGACTTGCTCATAACAGGTGAGACAAATGGGAGGGGTCTACTCCTGAAACAAAGGGAGGAGCTGCTAGCCATCATGCTTTATTGTCACAACAACCCCCACTCACTCCTATCATGGGGCATCCTTATCACCCTTAATCCAGGTGGATTAGATGGGATTAGCATATGATTTTTTTTTGGGGGGGGCTGCTGTATATTCTCTTCCTCTTGTTTCCTATATTCCTTGTCATATTTTTTGGTGTTTCTTTTTTGGTCTGTTTGACTTGTTGGCAATGGACTCTCTTACCTTTTAGGGTTGCCAGCTGAGATTTGAAGCGAGTGATGTCTCATTTGTTGATCCTACACCAGCTCAAGAGTGCCCCCAACCACTGAGCCTATGTAGCCTCACTCCAAGTCCGTCCTAATAAGATGTAGCATTGATACTTGGGGCTTTCTGTTATGCATTGCAAAGTTTCTCTGACTGCGTGACAGGGGACAGGGTTTAAATATAAAGCATTCAACAATTACAGCAGTTCTGCACATTGAATTCACCATTTTCAGGTAGGCCACAACAGTAGCATGGCGAATGAAGTATGGCTGTGAACATGCAGATAATGATACAAAGTTTGAATACTATTTCAACAAAGAGACTAAAATAACTAAACATACTGCATCTTTTCACTAGAGGTAGAAGCAATCAGTGAACAGTAACAAGTTACAACATCTAATTTGCTTGTTCAAAAGCTGTAAGTGTAAGCTAGAGCATGACAACCCTATATATTCTTTGAGGAAGATGAGATGAGCTCGTAAAGAATGAATGTAGCTCCCCTTCAGTATAGTCATTGTGTACAATAGCCTCTATTCTATTCTGTGGTGATGGTCACGTGAAGATCTATAGAGAATGTTATCGTAGATGAGCATATCTACTAGTCAGCTCTCTCTCCCTCTCTCCGTTGCTCTCTCTCTTTCTTTCTCTCCTCTCCCCCCCCCCCCCCCCCCACCCACCATCCAATCTCTAAGCATGAAGATATGTAAGGGCTCAATCCCCGTAAGTACACACCAGACTGCCAGACGACAGTCATATGAAAATAGATTATCAATTAATCTGCTATTTGTTGAACAAGAAACCTCAGGGCAATGGTAGCACTGGAGGCAAGGTCATTTAAGACACAGTCTCTCTCCCTCTCGCTCTTTCTCTTTCCCTGTGCTAATAGTTGTATTTACCGGTGTTTATATTTGTCCAGCAGCCTGAGACAAGAGAGAGGGTTGCTTCGTTGGCACTGGCCGAGCTAGCTAGTCCATCTCCAGTTTCTTGTCATCAAATGGGGACAAATCATGCCTAATTAGCTCATAATTCAATAAGGAAAGCAGCATCTGATTCTGAAATCAAACGGTGAGGTGTCAAGAGTAAGGGGGGGGGGGGGGATTCTTTCTATCTTCTCTTCGTATTTGTCAGCGTGGGGGCACAAGCAAATTGAATTTTCTTTGCATTGAGCCCCTGTCTAAGCCTCCAATAAAAAAGGGATTAGACCGGTAAGGGTGTTGAGTCAGTGAAAGGAAGCCACAATGGAATGGCCCGAAACCAGAGTTTGACGGAGATAGCAGCGCGATGTGTGTTATAGCCAGAGTGAGGGTGTAACCGAGCTAGACAAATTGGCAACGCGGCGCTAATGACGACCACGTCTGAGTAACGAGGCTATAATTGGAATTACTCGTCACGCCGCTTGACGCATTTGAAACATCGCAGACTTCGGGGATCGCTAATGTACTCAATTTAGAATTGATGGGTTGTTATTATTAAGCCATTATGCAGCTAAATTGATGAAGTTAGAGTCGACACATTGTAATAACAGCGCGGATCAGGGAATTTGATACACGAATTGCATTTAGCACTTAACCTCAGACATTTAAAGCTCCATCAATTATTATGCCACAGTTCTTTCCCAGCTGTAACTGTAACATGACTACCAACTGCTACTTGCCACTCTTATCCGTCGGCTTGCTCTTTATGAACCTCGGATGAATTACTCTTCCTCTTTTTTTCCCCTGCAAATGGATCCTGGTATTCACTCCTGGCCTTTGCCATTTTCAGAGTAAGGAGAATTAACCAAAAAATTTGCTGACGGCCAAAGGGTATTCCGGAAGCCATAGATGTAATCGTGCCACCAACTTCTGTGAGTGTGTGGGTGGTTTGACACTTTCTACTGCGTGAGTGTGCTACTCTCAACAGAGAATATCTCAATTGCTGTCATTTTGTTTTCCAGTGACAAGCATGAAAGCATCAAAACATTATCTGTATCGTGTGCATAATTAATGTGAAAGAGGCAACTATCGTCATAAGCAGCATTGACTTTGTATGTCTTCTATCTTCTGTGATGTAGAGTTATGTTGGATTTTCTCTCCTTTGCTGCTGGGACAATTTGCCTGCAGGAGATGACAGGCAAGCATTTGGATAGCTAAAGGCAAAGAATCAGTAACTGACCGGGGTTTCTGTGTTTTGTTTATCTCTGAACAGCTTTTATAAGCTAGAAGGGCGTGATATCATGTAGAAGCCTGATGTGTTAATTCCATTCTATTGTGTGTATTTTTCCTTTTATATCTTCTTGCAGCAAGTGGACCACCACCACCATCGGCTCCTCCACAACCTCCGCCGCCGCCAACACCGCAGCACGTTCCACCAGCGGCATCGGCCCAGCCTCCGTCGGCAGCGCAGCCGGCGCCACCTGCCCATCAGCCCCAACCACCCCACCAAGCGCCGCAGCACCAACAACACGAGCTGCTACGGCAAGAGCTCAACAACCGCTTCCTGGCGTCGCACAACCCCAGCATGTCGGTGGGGCCCCCTCCGTACCTACGCCAGGAGACTCACATGCACCAACACATGCACCAGCATCAGCACACCCACCAGCATTCCTTCCTGCCTCCGGCACCACTGGGGGCCACAGCTGCACCGGGGCTGGTGCCGGCTGGACCAGCCGCCGCCGCACACATCACCAGGGACGCCGAGAGGCTGCGCCAGCAGGCCATCAGGGTAAGCACCCCATGCAGAGACGACCAGCATCACCAAGGTTTCTTGGTGAAGACTAGTCTGACTCCTGGGGAATGGGTCATAGCTTCCACTTTCTTCCTTTGGTGCTTAGAGCATGGATTGGTTGTTCAAAAAAGATCTCCTTGGATGATTTTTCTCCCCTGTTAATCTGGGTGGAAATACACGTAGGGGGCAGGAGAAATTCTTTTTTTCCCCAAATATTCCATAGGTTGAATGTGCCCCTCACAGAAAATAATTCCCTACTTCAGCACTCTTGCTGCTGCATGGCGTGAATGCAACCTGGTTTGTGGTTCACGGTGAGTGTCACACTGTGGTTTTGGAGAGAAAAAGTCCTGCAGCGTGGGACTTTCCTCGTGAAGCAGGACCTATTGTGAACGTGGGACCTGGTGTGAACGCAAGGATGATCTTTCTCATTGTGTGGAAGTCGGCTGTTGATGTCACAGTCGTGGACAAGGGGAGGTAGCACTTTCAACACAATGCTCTGAGCTTGTCTCTGGATGCACCTTAGTGATTTATTGTTGTTGCTTTTAAGAGGTGATGGAAAGTATATTTGACACAGATGACTCCCAAAGGAAATAGGCTGCTTTGCAAACTGCACCTGTCTCTATCAGAAGTGGTGTTTTTTGATCCCTCCTGTTTTCTGTGATTGAAATGTCAAATGTCAAAAGCGGGAGATACAATGATTACAAAGGAGGTATTGCTGATAACATGAAACACTATTTGTGAGGATTTACTGTCACCTGAAATCTGACGCATTTTAGTGAATCTTTGTTGGTTGGTTTACGGCCGGCTGTTAGATGGTGTTATTAATCATCCTAATCTCTAAAAGATCTTCTTTCTTCAAATTGCTGCTGTTGGATTGGAAATTATATCTATGATTTGTCATTTGCTTCAGTCTCTCTTGTATTGGTCAAGAGATAAGCATCCGAGTGCAGGGTTGGAATGATATCATTTACCTTTGCAATGAAGACATCGCATTCTCCACCCTGGGAGAGCTTTTTTGTATTCTAAAAAGGAAAGAGAAACTAGACCTGAAAGAGGGATGTTCATTTGACAGTCTGCCCACGACCAGCCACTGAGACTTGTCGTCAGACCGAGACATTGCAGTCCTCTTGGGGATCGTTTGCTGTCAGAGATGCAGAAACTCCTACCGCAACACAGACTGGATATTTGCTATGCTTCTCATCCACACACAACTGACTCTGAAAGCTCTCCTGTCCGCATGGTTCGAGTTACTGGCAATTGTTCGGAGATATCTACCAAGGATAAAAGCTTGTGGAATGGGAGGCGGGATGGGTGGAGGGGAGGGGTTGATTGGTGGTGGAGAAGGCACTAGTTGCATACCGAGGAAAAGAAATAGAATGCTCTGTGATTTCTTATCATGTTATGGTCACTGGATAAGCCGGGGAGTGGTTGAAAACCAATACTCGTCATCTGAGGCAATCATGGTGATGACCTGCTTATATGTGGGTCATTGCTCGCAGAGGCTTGGAGGCAAGCTGAGTCCATCTCACTCCCCAAATCGGTATAAATAGGATGCGGAGATGGTGGTGATTGCGGGATGGCATTCACCCTGATAGAGTGACATCTTTGTTCAATTCTTTTTCATTTGTATTTTCCATGAGGACACGATGACGACGATCGACGTTGAGGACAAATTTGTGGCTGGCTTTGAGGGGAAAAAATTGCAGGCGAGTGGCATTCCCTACTCTTTGGCTGACAGTGTCTTGTCAGGACTCATCAAGATTGGTCTGTAATTTACACTTTATGACGGAGATAAGGGTCAAGATAATAGTAGGAATGATACGACCCATTCCAGACATCTTGACATGTCGTGCTTCTTTTGCAGGTTGGCGCTGCTGCTGTCAGTCACCTGGTGATACCAATCCCGGAGCGGTGCTCACCCAAACCCCTTATCCCCTTTCCCCCTTCCCCCTTTCCCTCTTCCTCCTTCCAATCTCCATCCTTTCCCCCTCTCCTTTCTGTCCTCTCAATCAGAGACAGATGCTTGAGCTGGGAGGCGGTTCCCTGTCCAGCCCTTCAGGGGTGAATGTCTCATGTAGTTCCCATGTGCAACATGTGCAAGTGATATATTCAGGTCTGATCAATCCAGCCCCTCTCCCCTCCCGTCCCCGCCACACCTGCTTCCCCTCCCCCTTTCTCCAATGGACCGGATGACAATGGGTGTGAAGATGTGTTTTGTCGCAGGCCAAGTGGGGGGAAAGAAGAGAGGCAGTTTCTGTTCTACCCCAGGTGAATTGTGGTGCATTTCCTGCAGAAAGTGCCGTCTAGACCGGCTCGATGTGCCTCGTCACCCAACGTGCCCGATGCATCCTAGTGTTCCTTACACCAGATGGGACCTCAGGAATGTCTGATATTCAGTCCTTTGAGACTTGAGGGTGTGAGAATCATAGATTTCATCAATTTTTAATGTAATTCCTCATCATCTTCTCTCGGTTGCCTCAGTCTGTTGAAGGCGGTAACATCTCAAGATAGTACAATCTCAAGAAATGAGAGTATGCGCTAAGAACCTTCTAGATGCAGATGCCATCCCTCTCCTCTGTCTTCCAACGAAAATGGAAATATTTGTTAAGGCATTTTGTTATTGTTGCATGAGCTTTGGTTCCACTGCACGCTGTGCTTTGCCACACTCACCTTGTGAATTGTTGAGACTTAATACAAAAGGTTGCAAAATGAAACATACAGTAGCTCTTCAAGTATGTCCTCTTAACACTGCTTAGTACTGCTTTCTCAAGTGCCATCTTTACTAGTACTGCCATGGCATTAAGTACCTTCTCATGAAGAGTGCAAGAATTTGTTATTACACGGGCAAGAAATGCTTGCAGGCCTTCCTCATGCCACTCATATTTTTTTTTTCCATCAGGAATTGTTCTCTTGAAATAGGGAGAGCATTTCAAGTCTACAGAGTGTTGCAAGAACTCTCAAAAAGAAATGACAAATTCTTTCATGTTGTAATATGTAGAATGTGATCATACATTTCCAAAGAGCTTGAGTTGAATTCCATGTGGAGGGCAATATCACATTCCATATACCTCAAGTTTTCTTTTTTTTGTTCATGCAGAGAATAGGGTGTAAGTCTACTTTTTCTGTATTAAAAAAAGAAGTAAAGGAGATGGACACTATCATATTCAATTCTTCTACTGCAATCATGAGGATGAGTTATTCAAACTGTTACCATGAAGCAGCTGGCATATGGAGGATTTTGTTTGAAGTTGCTTTAAAATCTTTCACTAACTCATCAACACGCTTCTTTCATTTTCATGAAATACCTAGCCATGATTTGGCGAATCTCCCTACCACTTTGTGCTACGCCAGAGTCGATTACCCCTCTTCTCCCTCCCCCCCCCCCACCCCCAACCCTTACCCACCACCACATTTCTCATCCCTGCCGTTATCGATGCACCTGTGACAGATTATCATCTTCAAGGTGCCTCTGATTTCCCCTCCTAAAGAGACTGGCTCGAATAACTCATCTTTCCTCCCCACCCAGTGATAGATGAGAACAAAGTATGCAAGAAAACAATCTGCTTCCTGCTGGCTAGAGAAAGCTGAGGAGCAGTTGCACAAGAGAAGAATATAAAGAGAGAGAGAATAGAACAAAAAAAGAAAGCAAAAAAAAAAATGAGCTCACGCAATTAAGTATGGGACAAATCCAAAGGAGAGACTGAAAGAGAGCCTTAGAAGTAAAAGTTAAAAGGAATCCACTCATGGGGCGAGGGGGGGGGGGGGAGGACTTGATATGAAAAGTATGGTTTGTTGTTAACCCTCATGAACAGGGGTGCACTAAGTGATCCTAATTGGACAATAGTCTTCTGGAGAGGCCACAGTCACAGCTTGCATCTATTAGCGTCTTCTCCTCCCCGTTGCCCCTCTTCCTGAGAGGAGGGGAGGGGAGGGCAGAGATGTGCCGCTTCCTCTGGATGTCACTGGACTCATCTTCGGATCCCACTCCCAACTGGTGCTACGGCAACGCAGCGTCATGTGCTCGGAGTCGCGTTGCATGCGCAGGCTTTGACGGAAAATATCTGCCCGTTTCAAGTTGCACTTTAATGCTAGAAATGAGAGAAACTAGCCATGCTGTGGCAGTGAGCTAGTGCCTGCTCCCCTCAAAAACAAAAAAAAAATAGAAAATTGCCCAAATTATGCCATGTCTTTTTTTTTAATGATTCCCTCAAAAAAGGAACAAACAAGGAGCAAGAAAGTGCACACCGTTTCTCTCAGTGACATCTTCTCGTGGTACGCTTGTTATTCATGCTTTACCTCCACCGTTATCTCCAGCTTGTCTGCTGATGTCCCAGATGATGTCGTTTTATGCTAAGTAATGCATCCCCCGTCTCGGTGTGTCCTTCCAGCTAGATGGGCAGGGAAACAAGACGTGACACTAAGTTGCAACCCGGGGCACCTGTTTCTCATCTCGGCCTTGTCGTAGTCACTTTAATGGAAAAGACGAGAGATTGATTCTTCCCCCGCCGACCCCTCCTCCCTCCCACCCCCCCCCCCCATCTCTCATGCATGTACAAAAGAAGATGAGCACACTTGTCATCACGTGTTCTCATGATTTCATGTCATCTATCACTCATCACCAGTTTATAGGAGAGGGGGTTACTGGTCAAGGGGGAGTTAATGTTCTACGCCCTTATGCTCTGGCTCGGTGATATAAATCTATGAATCGTAACCGGACTCTGTTGGGTAGGGTGCCCAAGGGTGTAGGTTTTCTGTTGGGTGTAGCACAGAGAGAGATGCAAGCAGCTGCTGCGGCTTTCTTACATGATGCAGCGTGCCAAACGGAGGAGCCCAGGGATGGAAATGCCGCGACGATCTCATGTGTTATGGAATATCATATTAATTATGTTGATCTAATTCATTATGGCGAAACCTTATCGCCCTTAATTGATTCAATTTGGGATGGAGAAAAAAAAGTGGGGCATTTATCTCTCTCTAGGTTGAAAATGGCGCGGCCGAACCCTCGCTGCGCCTAGCGAGAATTGGACCCCAAAATAGCCTTCCTCGAGCATACAAACCTCATCAGGGCAAAGAAAGTGTTCAATGCTCTTAATGTGTGGAAATAAAAACATAGGAAAAGTGGCAGGCATGCGATAATGGTAAACACATCAGCATCATCATCACAATTACTGCGCTGATGTGGAGCAAAGGGCCGCCTGCTAGCGCCATCATCGCGACAGCTTCTGGTAATGGATGCGATTTCGCGGCAAGGTGCGGTTGAGAAGGGGAGTAGGAAATGTGTTTTATCTGCCGATAAGCGGTCCCAAATGCTGATAACAGGTGGCAGAACAATTTACAGGAGTTGGGGCTGCGTCAATGAAAATTGTGCTCTAGCCTCCACAAAGGTAGAGCATGTCTGCTTTTACTTTGTACAGTCCATCTGCCCCACATCAATGGTGTTCTAATTCTTAGCAAATACGTACACAATTTGGCTATAGCTTGCTGCCAGGCAAATAATGTTTTGCAAAGAAGCAGCTGCAACATTAACACATGTGGTCCTACAGATAACTTGTGGTAGGATGATTCCCTTTTCCCTTATGTGCTGGGCAGCGAAGTCAGCAGGAATTGTTGGAGAAAACCTGGCATCATTTGAGATGCATTTCAAAGTATTCCTTACAGAGGATTATGCCTCAACAAAATAGTCATCTTGTAGGAGAATTAAGGCCCTCCACTTTTGACTCTTTCTTTTTGATAGTCATCAAAAACTCATATAACAGCCATAGTCAATACGATCTGATTTTGGTATCTAGACAGAACAGCAGATGTGATGTGATGGTGAAAGCCATCAGCAGGTGACTTGACCGACTTTCTGTCGCCGTTGACATACGGTCAGCAAACGTGAAGCTGTGTTGTCCATGCTGGTTGCCGTCTTTGCTTCTCTTACTGGTCACTTTGTGTAGCATCTCATCGTAATTTGTCTTCTCTTTCTCCTGTTTTTGTCTGTCTGTCTTTCTGTCTCTCTTTCTCTACCACCTACACTGTACCTCACCCTCACTCCCTCTGTAAGCAGGATCTGTGTCAGAGTTGTGGCAAGTAATCTTTGGGGAACAGGCCATTTGTCACGGAAGAATCAAATCACAGGAAAAATAATTCAATTTCTGCCCCGCGATCACAAGTCGTTACAGGCCGCCTCGGCCCTGCGTCTTCGCTGAAGCCCACCGGCTTCACAGGGCTCAACCCGGGTCCGGAGTTGCACTCTTGACTGTGAGAGCTGTCGCATGTACATGTGTGTGTGTGTGTGTGTGTGTGCATGTGTGGATAACGATTCTGCACAAGCTTAGAGGTCAGGTTGTAGGTCAAAGGTTGATTGGAAATTTGGATAGCTGTGAAGACAGAATGGTTTGTTGACTAGTTGGGAGACATATGAATGGAGAGGCATATCTTTGCTCTCTCTTGGGAAGTGATCTGACTGACACACTAATGCAGAGAATGATGCAAAAAATTACCAAATGGAAGAAAATATGTAGGGAATAGAAGAGTGACGACCAAAAAGGAGATCCTGTTTTGATATGTTTGTATATCTGAGGTGATATAAGAAAAACACCCATGTCGCAGAGTTGTTATCAGAATAGGATGTGACAAACATTTGAGAAGAAGGCAGACCCAGGGTGAAATATGCAAGCTTGTGTCTGTAAGCTCAGATGGGGGTAGGGAATTTCTGCTGGTAGTCTGTTACTGAGCTAGAGTAGACTACCCCCCCCCCCCTTACCCCATGGATACCCTGCCTAGACACCTGGAGCTGCCGCTTGGAACCCAAGACATCCCAGCTCTGCTGCCAAACCACCTTCATAACTGTAAAATCTAATCAATGCCCTCCAAACAAATTTCATTACGAGCCCAGCGGGATTAATTTGTGCAGGTGCTCTGGCCAACTCTGTATTCTTGACCTATGACCTTGCAGTCGGCTACCCATGGTCTTTTCTCAGCTTCTCCCTTTATTGGGGGGGGGGGGGGGGGAAGGAGCCTAAGGGAGGGACATGTAATTGGATTTAATTCTCTTTTCTTCTGTGTCCTCCATGTTCACTAGCTCATCCCAGTTGGAGCTCTCTGCACTTGGCTTGTGCAAGTCATTACGATGTAAATATGTACTTAATGTCTGTTCAATCCCCTTGTTCTTGTTTGCTCTGCACACACGTCGTCCGTAGTCTCCCTTCATTTCTCTTGGCCCTCCCCCTCCGTCATTCATGCAACGTGCTGAGCCATCCGAATTTCCCAAAATTGACAGAAATTTAGCCAATTTCCTCACCGATGGCGCATCCCCCGCTGCTGCATCTGTCCGTCCGCCCCACCCCCATCAAAGCCAGGAGAGGTGGCTGTGACAGCGTAACATCACAGGGAAGAGGGAGGGTGGGGGTCAGACGACCTCTGACCTCCGATTAGCAGCAGGCTTCCTGTCGTTAAAAGGGTCCTGCAGAGATTCGGTTGGTAATGGGTGGCCAGTCACCAACCCTCAATCACACAGCCCGCCATCCAGAGAGATGGTAAAAGCGTGCTGAAAATACGCTCTCCCAATTCCACCTCATGGTGTGTTTCACCTCGACTCTAAATACAAGGATATCCCATCCATTCACTCACTGTCAGGGGTTCCTACAAATCATGTTCATTAGAAAGGTGGGAGAAAACCAGGAAACAAGTGTGGCTGACTCTCTGTGTAGTGAAACAGCTTCCTGAATAGAAATGAACATGGTATTTTATCTATTATGGAGCATTCAAACATTCTTCATTATTAGAATAATCAGCTTCAGTCTCATTAAATTTTGAAAATGCATCATTGGAAAATGTGAAGAGATACTGAAAACTAATTCAGGGTTTGGATGGGATAAATATGCATAAGAAAAAAAAAAACATGTTGCTGCTGTATATTATTTTATGTCATTTAAGTCCCACCCAGATACAGACATGGACATTAGTTTGTTTTGTTTTTGTTTTCTGTTTTTTGTATTTTGATTGTGCATGATCACATTGTTTAGTAGGAAGCACTACCCGATATACTTCTGTCATAGGGTATTTTCTGGAATGTGTGATTGTGTTCTTTTGTGTGACTTACATTTTATGGATTAAACTTAAATTAGTGTGTCAGTAAAGAAACTATAGATGTGTTCCACACTGACATAACATAACATAATCTTTTCAGCCCACAAGAGGGTCACATTATAGTGATTGGTATCCTTCAGCAGTACGAAGTGTTTGATCGAACATTGCTGTAAACTCGCAAAAAAAAAAAAAAACATGCATGTAGAATTAGCCTTCACAGATGATTCGGTGGTTGGAATAATTCTAATTTGAAGCCGATGAGAGGAAATTTTTAAATGAAATGCTTGCAACATGGCTTTAAATTTCCCTTCCTAAAACGTAACATTCTTGAAAGTGGGTCCACAGAGAGAGCCTCGTCGTCTCCCGGGTTTCCACTGGTGTTCATGCCTGAAGCTGATACGCCCAAGAAATGGGCAAAGTCTTCATTGTCGCCCCGCTCCGAACATAAATTGGGAAACTTGAAACAAGTGTACTCGAAGATTTCAAACATGCCCCTCGGATATTGGCTACCTCTTGAAATACCCCGAGCTTGTCAGATTCGGCGCGACGTTTCGGGCCGAGTGTTGATGAGAAACGATGGCATCTGATAATCGTTTCCGGAGCAACGGAGAGGTTGACTGACAGATGAGAGCCGCCCCCTTCCTGCCTTTTGTGCGCCCTGGAGAATAGAATAAGAGACAAATATTTGAGCCGGAGCTGGAAAATATTTTGATAGCGGCACGACTGGGAATCCCAGCCAAGGCGGAGAAGGGAACAGCAAATTGGAAGGACACAGAGAGGTTGTTGAATCAATTTCGGATAATTAGTTTAGCATTATACGATTGTATCTCGGGCAATACATTTCAAGAGGAATTAAAATTCCTCTGTGTGCCGAGAGGAACGGGCGTGAAAAATCGAAATCTACAGCCGTGTGAATTTGCACTTTTCGCGCACCGAGCGGCTAATTGAAGTGACACAGGAGCCCGCATTGGGGGAGGGGGGAGGCGTCGTTTGGAGCGTAGAGAGAGAAAGACGAATGTCACATTGGCTGGGATGTAAAATGCAGGAGAAAATTAAGACGCCATGACTGGATCTGTTGCAGTCTCAGCAAAGGCAGTTTCGTAGTCCCCAAAGCCTCTCAGAATCACTGTGAGCTATTAGTACAAAATGTGAAGGGGTTTGAAAGGGCGGTGGATTCCTCTTGCGAGCGAGGAAATATCTGCGAGTCTCAAAGAGGGCATGGTGCATGTAATATTGATTATCGAGCGCCATTTAATCACTTCCAATTAGTCCCTGCTATCAGGGGCAAAATTAGCTCTGCATGGATACAGCATCTGCAAATTACCCCTACATGGTTACAGTAAAGTCAAAGTCATTTCCCAAACCGTACTGCTTTGAGATGGTACTTCACAGAATTGAAAGATGCTAAATGCGGGTATAGGCAGCCATGGTATTGTCCCTCATGTTTGTTTGTTTGGTAAAAAACAACATGCGGTGTAGAATGATAGGACGAATGCTTTTGTTTATTTTTCATTGTAGCACCCAGAAAGAAGAGATATGTCCTCACTTCATTCATCCATGTGTTGTAGTAGTCACAGCACAACAGGTAGACCAAGCCCAAGTGAGATAATTATTAACAACATGAATTCTATACTGCATAAACACTACAAGCTGCCGTCCACACCAAGGTGGTTATGATGCTGGTGATGTTCACATGCTTTACTGATCTCGTTTGGCATAACTTTACCACTGGCGTGATTCTATCCTGTTGAGGTCATGAACTCCTACTACAGAATAATTGTTTTTGTCGCCAGTGTTTTTGCATTTGGGGTTCAGGTTTCAAGTTTGTATGATTGGCTCTTCTTATCTGTAAAGCTCAACCATCTGCACTTAGTGGAACTGTATTACAAGTCTATAAGTTCCAAAATGATATATTCTCTCTTCACCCTGCATAAACCCCTCCAGTGTGCCTGTGGATTCTTCCTGTGGAGTTGAAAGTATGCTCTAGTCTCAAGGGCTGGTGATATTTGATCGGTTACTGCCTTCGGGGGAAAGATTGTTGGTTGTGACTTTGCCTCCGCCTTCCATTTCAGAGATTTATTTCATTGCCAGTGCTAATTACTCTCCTCGCAGTGAGAAAACAGTTGTAAGCAGTTTGTTTTCTCCCTACGGAGAGGGGGAGAGCGAGAATATGGCACCCCAGGGAACGGATGAGATTGAAATGTGGACGGTCACATCAGGATTAGCGACATCGTCAGTAAATAAGGCGAGATGGACAACCCCCGTTGCCCCCCTTCACACAGGAGGATGTGACGGAGGATGTGACTACGCGGCAGTGACTCCTGCACGCGATGAAACCCTTCCTTGGGTGGGAGGTTGTCAAACAGAATTATCGGTGGGTTACGAACCCAATTTGACCTCTGACCCCTATCTGTCAGGCTTGGAAGTGGCGAGGTCTTCAAGGTTTTCCAAGAGGTTCTCTTTCTTTCTCTCTTGATCACCATTGTTGTTTGTTTATAGCCTGTTGTCGTAATGGTAAGGCGAGCTGTCTGCCCCCATTGTTTACTGTCAGTCAACGAACGTCACGTTGATGGGCTCGACGAATGCGTCATCGAGACTGTTGCCGTCTGCAGAAAGGTTAATATTACCGTCGTAACTCGATGTCGGATAGCTTCTGACTCTGTCTGGGTCCCTGCCAAACATCAACCGCCAGCTGGATGGATGTTGGTGCATTTTTCCGCAGAGAACCGAAAATGCTGTAGCTTGATCCATCCGGGAGGGTGTTCATGAAGGAGGAGCTAAGGCTTTGAATTGACATTGAGCTGCGTGGAAATTCGCTCATTTTTATCTCATATTGCTGACAGCACATGTGATGACAGTCGCACGTGTACTTCTGTTAATGGGATATGATGACTCAAGTTTCCCTGATGAAATAGAAGTCTAGATCTATGCACAGAGGTCATAGGGCTAAACAGAGTTGCAGTGCTTTACATGTAGCTCTCTTATTTTGTTTTGTTTTTCTTTGAATGGGAAGAAATGATGAAGATTTAATAAAAGCAAAGACTCCCCTCAGCAAAGGCTGATACAGAACAGCTGAGGTCTTAACCAAACCGATTTTCATAGAAACTTTTGCGAAAAATAGCACCATGTCTCATGCTGCAGTGAGAGGCGACGGGCGATCCGACAGAAGGAGGTTGGGGAGAGATCCGTCTTCAGATTAGCAGCGTGTAGAGAATATGGCCGGGTAGATGACGATATCTCCTATCTGCCCCCCACACAGAGGGATTCGTTAGTGAGAAGTCACTACAGGGCCTACCCTGGCAAGGACAGAAGCAGTTCAACAACAGAAATTTGTATGCCTCTTGATGGTACTCAGGAAAGCAGAGGTGCATAAAAAGTTGGCAGATTGAATTCACAGAGTGGAACGCCAGCCCTAAGATTAAGTCAGTTGGTGATTTATGGCGCAGCTCAGCGGCTTAGCCAATGACATTTAATCTCCCAGTGTTGTTTGGGCCTGATTGTGAGGTTGACTTAAAAACTCTTCAGTCGGTTTCGCTCGTTGGTGTGATGAGGCAGTAAAAGTAGAAGTAGTGGCGGATTTCGGCATGAGCTGTGCAAAGCCTATATATAGGAGTGGTTATGTTAAACCATTCTATCAGGTCACAGAGGTTGGGCAGTTAGTGTCTGTAGTCATTGAGAATGTTTGAATGTTAGGCCTAGATATTTGCAGCTACGGCTGCTCGGCGCGTGACGCTTTCTCCAGAGGGTGGGCAATAAGGCTGCTGTCTTTGATGGTGTCTTGATCCCATATAGGAAAGGCAGGCAGCTTAGTCTTAAGCCCAATAAAATAACCAGCCGGCAAAAGTCCAAACAAACATTTTTTTTTCTCCTCATCCATCCCGTTAGATTGGAGGCATATATATTTCCTGTTTCTCTGCGCACAGTGGCGCGAACGAGATAGAGAGGAGGGAGAGGGGGGACGAGGAGAGTCGCCAAGCACGGTGGCGTCCGCCGAGAGATTCGACACTGACTGCGGGTATTACCCCAGCTGCCAGCTTGTCACTCACTGGTATTATTTCCGATTCCTCATTGTTGGAGAGAAAATAAGGGTTGATATCAGACAGAAGAAGGGGGAGGGTATGAAGGGAAGGGGTTAAACGAAGGGGGGTTTTACTAAGAGGAATTTGCCCAGCATAATCCCACCACCATCTTTCTCCTGTTCTTCTCCTGCTCATCTATTTATAAACAGTGGGATTTACGCTTGTGCAGCCCTGACTTTAGGAGAAAAAAAGAAGTTGAATCATCACACGGTGGATGTACCGGCTGGATTTTAGGAGGATTTGGCTGTTTTTGCGTTAGGTATGCCTTCACACCCCACCCCTTTTGCAGGAGAAATCTTATGAGTCAATACACTTTCTGACACATGATTTTGGTGCACTACTTATTGGTGAGTACATTGAAGGTATTTTTTATTTTTTACTTGGTTATTGTTGTTGTTGTTTCATCTGCTCGCAGGGAATCCGCAAGGATAATAAGCAGAATGATTTCATGGAAGAAGATTAGGAACAAAACCTCCCAAGGAAGTTTCGGTAAATAATTAAGTCCTCGTAAATGCCACCTACTTTCTCCCGTCTTTGCAAATCAAAGTAAGGAAATCCATTGCGATGTTGTGCCTCCCTTGAAGAATGCCGGATGATGCCGGTGACAGACGAGTATTTATGGCTGTACTCCCCTGTCTCCATTGGATGAGGCCCCTGTTGTTTGAAAGAATTTATGAGTTTTCATAACATATTTGGCTTATTATAAGACATAAATCAGCCAAGACGTATCATTACCTCACCAACTTTCACAAATATTACCTTAACATTTTTATCTTCGACCAGCAAGTTTAAACTACGTACGTGTAGATTTCAGGGTGTTGTCATTTCATGTAGAGTGGGAAAATATAGAATAGTATGCATATTTTTAAATGGAATATGTTTCTGTTTTTATAGTGTTGAAACAATGGATCAATTTACTGTTTGTTGATTGTGTTTTTAATCAATTCAATGCTCATTAACTTTACAGAGAAAACATGCCTTACTCAATATTCAGCAATTCTGTTTTGTGTTTGTGTGGATTAATGAAAACAATTAAAGGTCATCAAAACACATATTAATCATGCATAAAGTAGATTAAAATTATCAAATTGTGACATTTGTCCAAACAGTAATGGGCTGATATGGAACAAATGGGTTATTCATGTAAAATTTCTCCATCTGGAATCAGTGAATGTTACTTTGAGGATAAGTAAGTGAAATGTGTAAGAATTTAAACTTCATGCCGATATACAAAGGTGTAATGTCCTAGATTTTAAGACTTTTGAAATTAATGATCACAATTTTCAGCAAACCAGCCACATCAAATTTTCTTCCCCTTCTCCTTTATCCACACAACTCTTTGTCTTTCTATGTGAAGCTAGAGTGCCGAGCAAATTACTATTTCATTGTGCATAGTCACAGGAACTTGGCTAACTTCGAGTAGAGAATATGCTATGATGACCCATTGAGGGCTCCAGGTCTTATCCGCTGAAACTCCCCTTCCCTCTCCTGTGATCATGCACTGACTATTACTTGCTATTTACGTCGACCTCCAAATCCGTCTGGATTCTCATCAAGCTTTTGGGTGGAAATCATGGAAAATGCTGCAGGATCGTCTGCTTAGGAACTTCCTGTAACACGATAGTTTACTCGGGAGTTTTGTCGAGCGGATTGAGTAATCGCGTGCCGCAGGGCACTCTGGGCACGAGATGGCGGTGGTGAAAGGTGCGATTTGAGGTAATCGATAGTTCGCAAGTCTTATGGAGGTACTTCTTTCCTTGGCGAAATACCGCGGGCTTTGGGGATTCTATTAGCGTAGATCCTCGGGAATATTGATCAGGGATGCGACTGTTATCCTGTTAGTGCTTTGGCATCTGAATCATGGTGTGTATACGGCCACAAAGTGAGAAATGTAGTGTGTGTATGGCCTACCAACCTCTCTTGTAACAGCCTGTGAAGCTGTAGTACCAGATGCTGATTTTGATGCTGGTAGTGGATATGGCCATGTCACGTTTAGTTATGCCCCCCCCCCCCCCCCAAATCCGGGTAATGGAAACATCATATATAGTTGTCTGCTTGCCCAACATGAGTTTTGATTTGTCCTGGGCAATTCGGCCAGCAGTGATGTTGAGCTTGCAAAGGAAACTAATAATTGAGATGAAGAGGTACAGTGTACTAATACCTGCTTCATCTCTGCAATGTACATTTGTATAGTGCGTATGTTGCATTAATTAACAAATTTGCCAGCCATGTACCAACATGCACTGGATAGATATACATTGCTTGATTGTGACGCCATCCTTTAACAAGGGTAAGGGAGCCCTTGTGTCAAAATGTATCTGGATCACTAGAAATCTCAGGGCCTTGTGTCACCCGCTGCTCTGAAGTGAGAGTAACATTGTCATGGAGATTAATGTTGCTCCCCAGCGTAGCTTGACGAGAGAGGGTCATGTGACACAGCGGCCTATAAATGAACTCGACGTTGACACCTTTAGGGGGACTGCACATTGTAGCATTCTGCAGCACAAGGGGGTCACACGTATTCTCACCGATCGGCTCTTCTAACATTTTTTTTTTAATCTGATGCCCCCCCCCCCCTCATTATTTTGGCAAGAAGGGAGATGTAGGCATTTTTGACAGGTGTCAGTTTGTTGCTCGCCCCCTCGCTTGTCTTTCAAGACCGCCTTGGAGTCCTCCTGGGCTTCAGGAAGTCAATAAACATGGCATCTTGCACATGAGATCTCAGTAACATACCGAAACAAGGGGCTGGAGGGATACTTAGAGGGGGGCGGGGATTAATTTGTGATATCTTTCCTCCACCACCTCTTCTCTTCATCTTTCTTGCCCATGGTATTGGGAGTAGATGGTATTAGGAGATTTGTCTTCCTTTCAATTGTCCTAGGAGCTTAAGACTGTTTTGCTCATGGCAGCTTTTCACACCTATTCAAGGTGGGGGGGTTGTGATTGGGACACTAAGGCACCGCATTGACATGCAGTTCACAATGGTGTGATATTGTTAAACGTCATGAAGATTTGCAATGGACAACAATGACAAATCGCTATGCATATGTCCTCTGTTTTGGCTCCTACCTCCCTCAGAAGTCTACTTACACCCCACCCAAGGTGTGGAATGAACACAAGAGTAATCACATGGATGTCAGTGTGATTGTGTAGGAAAAGCATCTCAAAACTGAAGTGGAGAAATGTATCACAGTTCAACACAATTATGCCTTTTTTACCTTTTTATCCTTGTTTCTTTCTCTCTCTGAAGCAAGCAAGAACAAATAATTGACAGTGGGTCTACGACTTTTGTTGTCAAATTCATCCCGTCTTTGCTTTGGGGAAACTACCTAGCTTCATGTTATAGACTACGTGCAAACATGTTATGGAAATGGAGGAGATATTTTCTGTCCCTGCGGATTTGGGCATTGGAAGGACTGGAGGTAGATTTGTCTGTGAATATGCATTGTGGGGGGGGGGGAATTGCTTGACCCAGAGAGAGCAATCTGAATGACCGAAAAGGAGGGCAGGCGGAAGAGGGGGGCAGATGAGTGCCAGCGATCCACGTAGGATGAGGTCTAAGGACGATGGGGGGAAGAGAATGACCCTAACAAGTGTCAAATTGAAGTGTGATAGGGGCGGGAATGGCCCTTGACACAACCTGCCCGCCTCCTCCAGCCTGTGGAGAGAGCAGTTAGCCAGCGGGACGACATGAGAGGTCCTCCTGCGACTCGAGTGATTGGTCACCGTGGAGACCAGATGATGATGATGATGATGCAAGGTTGCATGCCGAATGGGAAGTGATGTCCTCAAAATGAAATCGTGCCGCTAGGCAGGGGAGGATGAAGAAGAAAATTGGACCAAAATGCAGACTAGTGTCTGTGTCTTGCTGTGAGTAAACTGGAGAAGCGTGATTCATGAAGTTGTGATAGACAGCGGAGAGAGGAAAAAACAGAATGATGCGATGAAATACTGGGATTAAAGGCCGAGATCCCACGTTTAGGCTCTCCCCAGGAAGTCGATGAGAAATATCTCTCTGCAGTGTGATGAGCAGCATCAGAGATTTTGAGAAGGAGATCAAGGGGAAGATCTTGGGTGATAGGAAATTGTATTGTCACTCATGGAAGGTGGTGACATCACATACCCATCTTGACTCCTCTTAGCTCTGGGGTACTCACTGCCACATTAATATGATACACCAGCTTCCCACCCCTTCTTCAACCCCCCCCCCCCCCCCACACACACACATACAGTTGTACATTTGCACACGTATTCATCTTCTCTCCCTCTTTATCTCCCCCCCCCCCCCCCCCCGCTCTCTCCCTCTCTTTCTTTCTCACTCTCTCATGTGAAGGGATAACTAAGGGAAATCAGTGAAGAGCCAAAATATTAAAGGAGGCATTTTGGATGTGTAAGCTTTGCAGGATAATGTCACAGTCATTTTAAGTGTGTGTTGTTATGTAATGGACTTGCATGTTGAGTAGTGGAGTTGAAATGATAAAGGCAAATCGTCTCAAGCTTTCCCCTCTCACAAGCCCTACTGCGCCGTGGCTGGCTGAATCACGCTCACCTCCGTCGGATCGCAGGTTTATTTTTATCCACCCCCGTTATTGACAGACGTTCTAGTTCGTTTGTGCTGTCATCGGAAAGGGGGAGACAATGCGAGCCGCAGTCACGACAACGCCTGTTATCTAGATGCCTCCCCTGGCTTCAGAGCTTGTTGCCTCTCTACCTCTCTCTCTCTCTCTTTCTCTCTGCCGTGATACATTTCCTTTACATACCCTGCCGTGACGTCAGGATTCGCAGATGTGAAAACGACAATTCCATGTCGTCTGTTGCCATTCCTAACCGCGCACAATTGAGTTTGACATCAAATTCGGGAGAGTGTCTTTGTCTGATTTCCGTCAAGACAAATCGATTTGAAAGGAGCAAACTCCCAGCATCTGTGGCAGTTGCGGCTTCCGATGCCCTAGATGTGTAGAATGTATTCACCTCAGTCAGAAGTGTGACAGGAATGTGTTCAGGGCACCGCGGCACTTACGCCAACGTGAGATCAACACAAGCGCTTGATTGCTCTAATCACATAATGCAGCATCTAATTCAATAGCAATATGAACAATTATGAAATTTGACGTTATTCTCAAGCTAAGTTACAGCATTTAATCTTTGCCATCAGCGATGGGTGCTGATTTTGTCTGTCAGCTGCACATTTCTTTTCGTTCAGAATTCCTTTGTTCTGGAAAATCTAGATCTCCAGTTTTGCTGTCTAATTTCGTGCTAGATCTGTCGTGACAGCACTCACAAAATTGATTAGCAGCACGCTCCTTCTGGGTTTCGATGCCAATAATGATATCTCGTGATGTGTAGCAGTTCTATCTCTCAATAGAATAAATGCGACTTCGAGAGTAATAAAGCTAAAATTGATTACAATTCATGCTTCTGTTAAATGTAGGGAGTTGCATACTTATTAGAAGAGGAAAAGGAGTATTAATGTATGGTGACAAATGGACCACAGTGGAATAAAGGTTTCTCGAAAACATTATGGAAACTGTTAGTAAAACGTCAAGATTTAGATCGATTCTGGCGATTGTGGGAGATCGGTCTCTGAGTTTACCTTACAGAGAATCCATCTGTCCAACTCTAGTGACAAGCCACACATTTGTGGGGTGCAAGTTTTTGTATTTTTGCCAACAAAGTAAGTTTGCTGCCAAAACAGGGAACATAACTAATTTCCAAAGAATTCCAGGGGCATCGATTCCCAGTCTTATGTCATCCATCACCTGTTCTGGGTCCCCCCTCCCCTTTCCTTGTTGGGAGGGAGTAGGTAGTTTGAAGAAGGCAAGGTTGTGTCATACCATAAGTTTACTGTGTTAAAGGTTCACTTTAACATGAAACTCAGTAACACGTTTTGTTATCCCTTGAGTCGTAGGAAAGAAAAAAAGATTCTTGCAAAGTTCTCCCAATTCAAGATACACTAGGTAACCGAACCACCATGATTAGTTATCCCACTGTGCCTGTTTGAATAATCAGCACTTTGTTCTTAAGGGCCAAATGTCATGAATTACATTTAAGGGTAAAAGAAAGAGAGAAAAGAGAGAGATGGTTATAAAGTCATACTGGTGGCAGTGCGCCAGGGACGCTTAATTGTTTGGCAGCGAGGGAATAGGTCAGGAACGGTGAAACAGCAACAACAAGCAAGAGACAGCATGAGTCCCACTAATTCAATGATGGGTTGCTGCAAATTTGATTTTCCATGTGGTTGTTAATTTCTGGTGATTGGATGTGTATTTTTGAACATTATCTCCAGCACAGTGTTGCGTGTGAAGGGGCATCAGTGTGCACATTTGTCAACAATTATCATTTATGGTTACTCATCATCGGGTAATTTGATGTTGCCGTGGCGACAAGGCAAACAAGACTGCTGGTGATGGATCAGGACAAATGCTCTCCAGGGGAAGGGGAGCATGGATGTTGTAGGACGAGCCCCAGGGACTAATGAGCGTTCTTAATCATGATTCTGTGTCGAGGACATATCTGTTTTGCGTGCCCAATGGCACCACTAACAAACAAAAAAGAAAGAAAAAAAAAAGGCTGAGTTACACTACAAAACGTGTTGGGTAATTGAAAACAGACCTTTTTTGTACCGTTAGCCAGCTGGAATGATGTCAGCAGGATTGGTACAATTTGACTCGTTTCTGGCAGGAGGGATGTTTAGAGCTAAGATATGAGGACGGATGTCGGTACAGAAGCACCGGTCAATACGGCGATCGGTTTCAATCGCCGAGAGTGCTGCGGCCGCCCGTGTGGGGATGCCAAGAGCTCTGTTGGCATTGCACTTTACGCTGTATCAATCATTGTGTCCTTGTCAGGAGGCCTCCAGCATTCATTTGTTTTCTTGTTTATCTCCTGTCCTGGCAGATAAAGACGCACTTCTCTCGCAATGCGGGCTGGCACTGATGGTGATGTAACACAAGCCACGGCCAGAGCATTTCTTCAGCGGAAATTTCTCTCGCAGTGGTGTAAAAATCCTTTTGGAGTCGCAAGAGATTGAATAAAAAGGGAGGTGGGGATAAGGGGTAGGGTGAGCTAGTAAGGAGTTGAAATGCACGGGCTGCTTTGAGCTTCTGCCACCATCTATTTCTCTCTGGTGAAAGAACTCCTTCGTCCAATATGGAGCAGCAAAGCCCCCTGAAAGCATTCTGGGAGTGATTTGGAGACAGGCCCTGTCACCACCCAGTTTTCCTCCAGGTTGTGCTAAGGTCCGAGGTCCTCCGGATTTGATGGCCGGTGGTGTAAGGAGGGATAGAAACTAAAGAATTACCCCAGGGAAGGGGGCTGGGGGGAGGGGGAGGGTAAAGAAGAGAACGTGTTTTCACAGGCCTTGGGTTTGGTTGCACTTTCTCTACCAGATTGTTTTCATTGTAGTCCTCCTCTCAACCTTTGTCCTCTCTTCCCCCCAATCTGCCACCATTGTACCTTGGCCTTTCTCTCCATCTCGTTTGCACCCACATCCCCCCACTCCCATGCCTCTCTGCGATCACCTGAAGATGATGAGCAGGGATTTCGCTGTACGTCTGTCTGCACCCTGACTCCTCTTGCGTTGTTATGGGTGCGCATTAGGGTGGCTTTTACACAAGCTTTGTCACGGTATTAGTCGGATCTCCCTCGTATCAGCACCGAAGGCCAAGAAGGATTTATTCACCCATGATCTTTCACCCCACCCCCCTCATGAACAGCCAACCCTCCAGGTTTTGTATTTCCCTTCTGCATGTCATGTCATGTGCTCACATCCCCCTTCACACGAACCGAGGAGGCACTAGGGTGGGGGGGAGGTTGCTCTCTCAAGAGCGAACAAGCAATAGGAGAAAATGGAACAGGTGTTGTATGTGTAAGGACCAAAGCCAGGGTCTTAGTGGGATAGGCCCCCATTGACAGACACTTCACAACAACTTAATCCCCCGGAGGATGAGGACACCATAATCCATGAGTGGGACTAAGGGACTGGGGTTACTCCCCACGGGAGCAAAAGAGAGAGGATGGGGAGGGTGAAAGCTTGACAACTGTCCTTCCTTGTGAGCCTATTTCGGCATCTATTACACGCGTGATTCGTTCAGAGTCTTGTGAGTATGATTCAGTGGTTAAGAACTCCCCCTTGTACCCTCAACCCATCTCATCCCAGCCATCATAGCAGGGTATGGCTCCGCCGGGCATACAGAGTACTTTCCACATATGTCACCATGTCTCTCCAGACACGCAGAGAATTCCATTAAAATGATATTATTTGTGTGCTATTGGATAGAGAGGGGCTCAGGGCTGGCAGGGTAAAATGGCCTCCACCTGTGCACAGGTGATCTGGTATTTCCTCTCATCGTCCGTCCCCCCCCCCCCCCTCCCCATTTCTCCTTGTATACAGCTCCTAGCAGTGGCAGGGGAAGAATGGGATCAGCTTCAGAGCTGGGATGCCATCAGCTATGTGGCTCCGGACTTTGGGTGGATATGGGTAGGATTAGGGTTGATATCCAGTCCTGGGGGGGGGGGGGGGAGGGGAGGTGCCTTGTGACCCCAAGGCCCTCCTGTGAGGTTTGTAGAGACTTCAAGTACCTCTTTCATTCCCGTTCCTCTATCTATACACCTCCTCTTCTCTTCTCCATCTTCATTCACTCCACACAATCCAGTGTCAATCTTCTATATAACACTTTCATCTTGAGTTCCATCTCTTGTTGTCCTCTCGTGTTCCTAATGTCCACATATTTGGAGACATTCATATTCTGATCACATCTGTATTTTTCCTGATTTCAAGCATGGTAGCTCCACATTTCAAGTCTGCCGTGTGCATTTTTCTCTAACTGGATGTTTTGTTTATGTCAGCCATTAGTGAGCAGCTTGTATTCAAATCATTTTATCTATTCTGTCTCCAGGGATGTTTGAGTGAACGATTGTTCCTCCATTCCTGTATGCCGGATGAATTTTGTAGTATGCAGTATTATGAAAGTCGGGATGTCATTGGGGAGGGGGGGGGGGGTTGTGATGGGGGCATAATGGTACCATTTACTATGGCATGTCAGGCTTGACCCGGTATGTGGTGGGTATATACATGGGGAGATAAGAGTAAGAGGGGGGTGAGAAAAGTCAGAGGGAATGGTGACAGGTTATTGCCGCAAACTGTCACGTGAGGAAAGACTCGGGCAATCCCGTCTATCCGAGGGATATCCGCATTGACCCAATTAGCATCGTCGGGGAGAGAATTCTGTTTTTTTTTTCGGGGAAAGTTGAGGGCGGTGTGCAGATCTTTCTCTGAGAGGACTGAGGTTTTGTTTTTGATGTTGTTTTTTTTTTAAGAGAGAGAGAGAAGGAATTGAAAGGACATGTCTCCAATTAGTTATTCCCATCTCTCCAAAGACTCATCACGTTTGCCGAGTCATGTGATCAAGATGTTGGAAGTGACAGGGCTCGGATAGATTCAGCCGATAAGCATGCTTAATTTGGTGCCGGAGCTGGTTTTAATTTATTGGTACTAGCGCATGAGACCGTGGTTTATCTGACGATGGAGCGCTATCCACATCAGTTTTGCTCCCAGCATTCCCCGAGATAGATTTGTGGATTGATCACGATGTTGTGGGGTGTTTTATGCGGCAAACCATCAGACCGTCCCATCCCTTTCAAGAAATTTTGGTGAAAATGATGTTTTAGGTTTGTTTTTATATACATTCAGGCTATATTAGATGTTTGTAATAAAGAAGTTTTAACTATAGCAATCATTTTTACATCTTAAAGAAACTCTAAGGAACATATTTCTGGAGGGAAAAAATTCAAAGGAATATATGTAATCATTTTGGTTATGTGACAGTGCTGTTGGATTGTATAATTCAATGTATGATCATTATAGGATTAAAAGACCTTTCTCATGCTTGGGGATGTCATACTCAGTTATTTCCTACAGTCACTTTTTCTACAGTGAAAATTAATGTGTGCTCTCAACGCTTTTCGCTCTATCCAAATTGACACGCCCGACCTACCTACCAGTCAAAATATTGAGGCAGGGCATCATCTTGTGATGGAGAAAAAGGGGGGGGGGGGGGAGGAAAGGAGAAGCACCTCCGGAAAAAGTGCAAACATGCGGTCTCATCCTCAGTAGTGCCATCGGCTCCGGAGGGGATGATATTAGTGGGAGCAAGGCATCCTCTTGTTACGCTCCCTAGCAAGGATTAACAAGGCCTCATCAACTTCTTGCGTCTTCACAAAGTCAGCCAATTAAGAGCCAATAAATTCTGTCAATATGCCCCCCTAGCCTGGGTTAATATGCGAGGCAAGCTTCCTTCAGCAGCCAGTGGATGGGGGGGGGGGGGGGAGGGGGGAGGAAGGAGGAGGAGAAAGGATAGGAAGAGGGGCGGGCAATTTGGCAAGATGCTGATGGTACCAATTACGCTCAATGTGAGCTCCTTATGATGTCATGTACTGACAAAGGTCAAGCGTCATTTATTGGCCGCAATCGAATTTAACGAGGCGGCGTCTTGAACTTGAACTTCTTTTCGGGGGGGGGGGGGGGGGGATGGGGGAGGGGGGAGGGGGAGGGAGAGGTGCAGAGTAAGGTGAGTGTGTGTGTGTGTGTGTGTGTGTGTGTGTTCTCGTCATTAAATGATGACAGATAAGGCCCACATTATTATTGTTTTTATGGCTTTCTGTGGTATTTTGAAGAATTTCAGTATTATAAAAATTAAATAAAGTGAAGGGCATAGTGATTGATACATTGAGGATGTTTGTACGATGATGCACGGCATATTACTCTGTCTAGATTTTCAACACTCTGGACTAGTATTTAATTTTATTTTCATACATGTACCTCTGGCCCAAAGAATGAATCGAAAATGGAAAGAACTTAAATGAGCCAGACATTTGCTGGACCACACCCAAGGGAGTGGTCCAGGATTACATCATGAACAAAGAGAACATGCTTAGGTAAAGATGGTTTTGCTATATCCACACGTCTATCTTTGTGGTGAAATTTTGGCTGACAGCTAATGCTTGTACGATTGGGTTGTCTCAAATAGTCAGTTGGTCGCACAAATGTGGAATGAATAAGTTATATTTGCAGCACAAGGCACCGCAGCGCAGTTTTCTTTTTAATTTGCTAATGATGTGCCATAATTTGCGGCGTGAGATTCGCAGCGGAGATGGCCCAGTATTTCGTGGCAAAGTGAAGGTTGAGCCAGGTTGGTTTTTTTATTTCTTTTTTTTTTCTATCCCCCTCTGGCATAAATGTGGGTGCCCTCACGTGGTGTGTCTTTGGAGGCAGGCTGTCATTCAAAGTATCGCAATGAAGTAATCACCTTATTTCCTGAGGTGGTCTCCAACGGCCGTTCCCAGTACTCCTCCACGCCTGCGTTGCCGTGCGGTGACGCACCCGAAAAACTATATCAATTTGAACGCATCCGTGCAGTTGGCAGACTAACTCCCTGACCTAGTATCTTGCACTGACATCTTTTGCATTTCATTTTTCCTTCTTTTTTTTAACTCCTTTTTTATTTTTAAGGACAGGCTGACCACTATACCATCATTCCCTGCCGGATTACACATATGACAGTTTATTTCCTGCATCAAAGCGTTCCCACCAGCCTTATCTGTTGGTGATTATGAGTTAATTTCATCGAGAGACGGTATACTGTCGAGTCATAATGCCGGCCTTAAAGATCACCTCCGCAGCTTTACACAAAAAACATTGGAGGAAGGACTAAGCAATGGTAAAGAGGTGGAGAAGGAAGATCATGATGCACTGAATCTCAACAGCATGATGTTTATGAGTAACTACTTTTTGAAAACATGTTCATGCCATATAGAATTTCCAGGGTGCCATTCTATACTCTTTTTGAACAAAGATTTGAAAAAAAAACAAACAAACAAACTTGGCAGGATGTTGGCCGGATGATTTGGTTGTTGTTGTTATTCCATCATCTTCGCTGTCGCTGTCAATCCAAGAGGGGAATGATCCCTTTAATGCCCCTTCGTGTCAACAAGTCGGTCCCAATGAGCCAATATTGCAATCAAAGTTTCATCCCAAATTAACTCCATCCCGCGCCCGATCTTCTTCTAATTTTGTGAGCGGCGAAATGTTTGCAGAGTCACTATCAAGAACGCTCGTTCTGCCCTCCCCCTTCCTCTGGAACCAATAAACACACACACACACACACACACACACATGCCGCGGTAAATGGACACACAACATGCGTGATTAGCGTCATCAAGCCGTGAACTTTGTTTATTAATTTGCGATTGGGTCTTGTGCACATGGCTCCTTCATTACCCTTATCAAATTAGATCTTTTAAGAAAAGTTAATCTTTTTTGGAGGAATTTTTTCCCCCTCTTCAGCCGTTTTTTTTTTCTTCTTTAATTCTATTAATGCTGCATATTATGCATTTACTTTTTATTAGGTGGGGTTCATTAGCACCATGTTCTGCTTAAGTTTGTGGGCAGATCTTATTAAATATATCTTCAAGGGGAAGATACGGTCAGATTCAGTTCCAGTTAAAGTTACAGACGAGTCGATACAACGCCAGAGAAGGCTGTGTGGCAGCCAGGAATGAGGGGGGAATTTAGTGAAGATGATGCTAGCATTTAGTTTGCTCAGTGATGACGGGGGAAATGCTTAGAATTCAGATTCCAACCCACACAATTCTGTGAAAAAATGCTACCATGAAACCCCTGCCATGGCCATTCCACCTGATATGAATAAGAGGAGCTTTTGCAAGAATCTCCGCATTTAACCAAAGCATCTTTGATAACAGTTGAGGATTGACATATATTGGTCGCAAGGAAGCTCTTCCCAGCCCAGTGTGCATACAATTTCATGGTGAAATGACTTAGAATGGCTGGCATGATGAAACATGACATTTGTCGGCAGTCTACATTAAAAGGAAAGATCACAAGCAGCCTTTGGCCTGTTTCTCAGGTTTATCTTTCACCAGACTGAGTTAGTTGTCCGTCCATCTAAAACTGTCTGTCTGGCCATTTCTCTCCAAAAATAGGTCATATAGCCCGATAAGGGATTAATCAAACAAGTCATGATGCTCTTGTGTATTGTTGTTGTCATTGTTGTCGAGTACTTGACTCCTTGTTTTCCGGGTCTCCGACCACGCTGGTGGATGAGGCTTAGATCCCAGCCTGTGCACTGTGATTGGGGAGAGATTTAGTGACAGGAGTGTTGGATGAGCCCCTCTCAGCCAGATGATGACTGGATTTGGTTGTGGCCTTATTTCTTTTTTTTTTCTCTCTCTCTCTTTGGCACCAGAATGTGATGACTTTATCTTTCGCATGCTCCCAACCCCTAACCCCCTCAAATAAAAAAGATAATAATAAATAAATAAATACAAATGTTTTGCATGCCAGTGCACTGAAATTGACAGTTGTGACCTAGTTTCAGTGTTAAATCCCATTTATAGGTCTAATTTTGACCGTATTAAACCCGTCAAATTTTTCCTCTGGTACGCACAGAAAGAATGCCTACTGTTCTCTGATTCAGAGTAGAAGAATTTAGTATGTCCATAATACAGTGTGCTTTGTAACACTTTTTCTGCCAGGGACTTTGCACAATGTGTACCGTGCCATGCTGTTATGGGGTCATGGGTACTCAAAGAATCCTATGGGTTTAATCACAGCGGATGACCATGTGCCATGAATTTTGACCAATTACACTAGATTTCATCAACATTTCTGTATTTCTTTGTGCTAAAATTGTCCCAAGTCGCAGTAAGCTTAGAAATGTGAATACCGTTTTCTGTGCATAGATAATTCCTGATTTGTGCTCACATGTAATATTTGTCCATATTTATACCTGATGTTCTGATCTCCAGTGGGGCCATTTTCACTAAAGACCAGCAATAATTGTATTTTATAACAATTTCAGTTGCCCTAGCAACAGCCAATATCTTGTCAGCATTTTTTAGCTGTTGCTATGGTAACTGCAATTATTGTGAATCACAATTATTCCAAGTCACTAATGAAATATGACCCTAGCTCTCTCTATCTCTCTGTCTCTATCTTTTCTTTCTCTCACATTTGATTAAATTAACCTTAAATTGCCATGTTCTTGTTTTTTTCCCCCATCTCAAAATTTTTCACAGCACCCATCAAGCAGACCCATCTTAAAGGTACAATAAGAAGTGGGAATCACCCCCAAATGTCTATAAACTTGTCTTTCTTGCTCTTTTCTATGTTCATGATATGCTTGCATCATGGGCATTTAGCACAATACATAGCACATTTCTTTAAAGTTTGATAAAGATAGTAATTTGAGTACTCAAGGACACATTATTATGCAGTTTTATTTGCTCTTTTTTTTTTTGAATTTCCATTTTTTTTTTTCCTTAGCCTGAAACAAAATGAGTTTTTCATCATCAGTTAGCTGTGTGAGTAGGACCAAATGCTGATGAAACCGCTCAGGTTGCCACACTAACAAATCACCAATGTATTACTCTGGGTATAAAAGGTAGTGACACACCAGCTAATATGAATCAATGTCTACACATCAGTATCAATATCTTTATGCCTCCGCCACAAAGTGGTGCCGTAGGCATCATTTATCTTAAAATAAAAATCACCAGAAACCTAAGCTCAAAATGTTGTGAAGAATGACTGAAACTCCTTTTTCTTTGATAAAAATTGAGGTTTGTCCTTGTAAAAGATGACACCAAGCATGCAGCAGTTTTTACACTCCATTTCCCTCACTTATAAAAAAAAGGACATTTGTGAATGACGTTTCACAATCATTGCACCTCACCCAGAAAACTTGTAAATCAAAATGATTTTTCATCAATATATATGGATACACTAGCACATTAACATGTGCACATATAATCTTCACATGCATTTTAATAGCTGTGACATATATTTTGAAGGAGCACAGAAAGTAGTGGTGCACAAGCTACTATGAATATGAATTATATACACAGTGTATGTGTAAAAAATTCATGAGATATCAAGCATGCATATCTGAAGTTTATGTGCATGGCTGCATTTTGCATTCTGATATTAATCTAGTTAAATTAGATGAATTTGTAATATAGGTTAATTTCCTAGAAGTGCTGCAGATACACATGTCAAAACAGTCGTTTACCTATGACTTTGTGAAGTCTTCAAGGGTTATATGTTTTATAAATGTTGTCTCTTGATTTTTCATCAATTATGAGCTTCACATTCCTAACAAGATTCTTTTTTTTTTCCTTCTCTACTCTCTGTGTTCTTCTTGTTCTTCTCCTTTTTCTTCTTCTTTTTCTTCTTCTTGCTCATTCCTTTTCTCGCCTCATTCTCCTCTTCCTCCTCCTCCTCCTTTTCTGCTCTGACACCAATTTCTGTCCCCAGCTTGGTATGGGTGTGCCCCCAGGAATGAATGCAATGTTCCCGCCCACCAGTCTACCGGGCGGATTCGGATCCGGAGCGCACGGTGCATTTCAACCAAAGGTACAACTTTTCACCCTTCCTCCCCTTCATCCTCACCATCTCAGATCTTTACCTTAAAACTCTTCTCTCATCGATAGCTACGGTAAAAGATGAAGATTTAGTGGTTGCCGGGATTAACCGGGAAGACAGAAGGACAAGTACATTTTGTGTCAGGGCATCAGATTATTGAGGTGGGGGTGGGGTCGGCCAAATTCTCTGAAAATATCTCCCACTTTCATTGATATTTACTCCTTTGATATATTAAATCTCTGTTTAGAATGTAGATCAAATCTTGAAACAGGATGACATTAAATGATTTCTGCAAGATTAGTGAGAAATAATGGTTAAATGCAGAGATTATGACTATATGGTTGATTAACTCAGCCTTTGCTCATATTTTAGATCCATGCTGTACATACATACAGTGCAGTTTATATTTACCCCCATTATGCTGAATACACATATATGACTACAAGATTTTGTAGGGACTTCACCACGACAACAACAGCAACAAAAATTAAGTAATGACAATCTCGGCATTGTATAGCTCCCTCTATTGTCAAGCCAGCTCTCATTGCTTCCACTTTGATTCCACATCCATAGAATCATTTGTACATCTCGCCATCCCCTCCCTTTGTATTCCCTTCAATCGGCTGCATACTGTGCTATAATCTCAGAACACTCTAAATATTTAGGGGATCACTCTGCTTGGAATCCCTCTTTTTCTCTAAAGCTCTGCTAAAAAAGCACCACAAAAAAAAGAAAAAAAAATTGTATATAACTCTTGTGAGCAATGACAAAGACCTGTATCTTACATCTCCAATCTCACTGACAAAGCTTGATGCTCCTAAATCTGTGATTTACACTCATATTGCAGTTTGTATGCATGGAGCACACATGCCATATATCAATTCATGCTCATGAAATTTTTACCACGTGTATTCTCCATTGGAATTGCCTGGCTTCAGTTCATCCATCATTTGTTCCGTTTACACTCTCCCACTTTTTCCATCCCTGATTTTTCTCTAGTTTGTGAGCATTTCTTTTTTCTTCTCATTCATTTGCGAAGACGTTCCTACCTTTCGCTCTCTCTTGGCTTGGTTGTGGTAAAACTTATGTTTGTTTAGGGGATTTTTTTTTTGCAATTTATGCCACTTTGAAAAGTTTGCTGTTCTGTTTAACATGCACTCCATCATTACTTTCTTCTTTGTTAGAAGTATTCATTGGTAGGGAACAAAAAGCAATAAAGCAGCTAGTAGAGAAGACTAAATCAAATCATGTATACATATGCATACATACAAACAGACATACAAAAGACAGACATACGTACATACATGTACATTGATAATAATGATAATGATAATACATACATACATGCATGCATACATGCCTATAGAGTTCATGTGTACATGCACTCACACATACATACATATGAATTTCAGCTGATGTGTCGTGGAAGGAAAATTGGTTCACATTCTATTCCATACAAACGTTGCACTTCATCATTCCACAGCCACCAGAGACAAAGAAAGGGAAAGATTTGAAATTCAAGGACACTATTGCATAGATAGATCTCTTCTGAATGTAATCCAACTTGCATGTAGAAATATTCGGACAGAGAAGGGTGTGATAACAGATGGCATTCGGTAGCATCTCGCAGCGAGAATAAAAAAATATTAGATGCATAGATGACTGTCTGTTCATCATCATATGAAGCCTGTTAACAATGCTGAATACACGTCATATCCTTTGATCAGAAACTGCTTCGGAAATATTGACAATTTTTAAAGAGAAAATAATCTACTGGAAGGGCGCATGATCTAGGGTGTAGGACACCATGTTATCGACCTGTGTCTTCGAGGAAAGGCATGTTCCAGTTCTTGTTAAAACATGATTTTTGTCTTTTAACCATTCCACATCCTTCTCCTATTCATCTTTCCATTTCTCATTCCACTCTTTCTCGTTTTTTCCCTCTCCCTCTCTATCTATCTGTCTCTTTCTACTCACCAAACACCCCCCCTATCCTCCATGTGTCATTTTTCTCTCTTGTTTTTCTCCTACTAGAGTTGGCCCGATGGTGGTTTACCCCTGCCCCGGCTGGACAGTCGCGTCACTAAACCACTGATGAAGGTGCCCCACGCTTTTACCTTAGCTAGAGACAAACAGACAGACAAACAAACAAATGATAATAATGATGATGTCAAGTTTGCATGCGGTTGTCAAGTCTGTGTGTCTTGTCCCCCATCCCCCTTGTGCTCTTTATGCTCGTGATCAAATTCAAACGATTGTCCCCGATTCCCCAATTCTTAGTTGGGTTGATACAAAAGTAGTAATTACTAAAATCATTTACCACCATGGGGAGAAAGCGAGGTTTGTATATTCCCACTAGTTGTTGGTGCAGTATATGTTTAACTGGCAGTTGTTCTCTTTTTTTCTTTTTCTTTTCTTGTGGGATCCCTGGAATCGCATGCTCCAGACTAAGTTGTGTACACAGCAAATAGGCCAGGATCTTTTAAAACAAAATGCAAATCCAGGTTAAAAGCATATATTGGGGCTTTGATCTTTTCGGCATAAGATTCTTGTGTGAAATTATGAATGTGTAATTGTATCTTTCACATATCTAATACTGGGGGGGGGGGGGGAACAACAACAACAACAAATGTACTGTGTCCGGAAATGTGTAGGCAACTTGCAAGTGCTAACTGCAAGATAGTGTTGAAAGATAGGGAAGCAATGCTGAACAAATATATTTTATTCTTCATATAATTACCAAATTATATGTAGTTGAAGCAGAAAGGTGGCATCTTTGCTTCTATTCATCTATCATTCTTTCAGTCTTTCTGCACCTTTTTGCACTGACTCCTGCATTAAATACTCTTAGGCGGTGATACATTTTAGCAATAGGAGGTCTGACCATTTCTAAAGGGAGATTGGCATGGCTTTCAGTGTAACAATGAGGGCTACTGTAAATGTGGCATGCTTGTTTTCTTACTCTTTTCTTTTCTTTCTTTTTGTGAATTTTGATTTCTTTTACATGCTGTCTGTCCTGCCCCTGTCCAAGAGTAGCATTTCTTTGTGATTGATAGATGTTTTGGATTTAATGATTGTATAAGTGTTATTGTTGTTGCTGTCTTTCCAAAAGGGTATCTGTGACAAAGAGCTTTGCATGATTTTTCTTTGAGGAATTGCCTCCTGTGGCAATAATTCTCAGGTCTTGGGAGTTTTCTGGAAAATATATCAAATTGGTTTCTGGGTTTGATGACCAAGTGTTTTAAATGTTTAATGTTTTCTATGACTTAGGTGATATTTTGCATTGATACAGTATAGATGATGAATGAATTATGCTGTCAGTAGCAATCACTTGTGCTTGTATGATTGACTCCTGGATTGATTGCCCTTTTGCTCGGCCATGTCGAACTGCATACATGCCACCTGTGCTTGGTAGATAGTGTTCTTGTTTGCATCGCATTGGTTAGAGCATTATCGCTTGCTATCTGCATGCGCATATTATCTTCATCTCAAATCCCTGGATGTGTGCGTTAAATTTGGATAAATGCCAGCTGCAGGTAAAAACCTAGGCATCGTGTCTCCAAGTGTGATATACATACGTGTTTGCTTGGCTTGTAAGACACATTGAGTATGAGATGTCTTAAGACATGAGCACATGATAGTTATCTTTAATACTGTGGATGTGAATGCCAAGGTGAAAAACAGGTACGATCTGCCGGTAGGGGCCTACATCCCAAACTATGACTGTCTGCCAAATCAGTGTAGTGCCCTGCTTGTGAACTAGTTATGCACTGTTCAGTGAATCGCAGTGCGTTCCTCCACTTCGTGCAAGAGTCTTACCATTTTTGGGCGAGCTTGATTTGTTTGTGTAGGAAATTGACAATTTAGGACACATGCCTCCCCCACTCCTATTGTGCAATACTTCAATGCATTAACGGCCCCAAAGTCGAAAGCCTGCTTTACACACACGCACACCCCTCCCCTCTCTTTCCCCTCGCGGAAAGTGCACATTCGTCAATTTGGCCACTTTGGATGTGTCAGTCGTAATCTGCGACAGCATTGATATTACTTAGCCCCGTGATAGAGAGCTGTGAGGAATGGTACTGAGGAATTTGTATGTGGCTCGATTGTGAAAATCAAGTAGATTTGAATCAATCATGTGACTGTTTTTTTTTTTCTTTTTTTTCCGAGGTGGTGGTGGGGGGGGGGGGGGTTATGGTCCTTGCATGCTCTGTCTTAACAGTAACAGTGCATTGTGGCATATTCCTTTATCCAGTTTCTTTCCATTAGTATCCCTGTCGATTCTCCTCCCAGAACATTTTCCTGCCGAGGAAAGGCCAGAAATAACCATTAGTCATCGCATTAGGGATGTCACTCCGTATTCCAGGCGTAATTCCGTCCCCGTGGATAATGGCTGCGAAACCCGGGCAGTTTCGTTGCCCTACGTTAGTGTTGTTTTGTTTTTCCCCCTCCCGCATTAGCGCTTAATATTGCCCCGAGGCCAATTCTGCAAATGGGAGTCTTATTTGGGAGTGGAAATGAGGCTAATTTGGCGGTAAATAGAAAAGCCAGCAACCAAGAAGCCACAAGCAACCAGAGGGGAAAAAAAAAAGTGGTGCTTGTCTTAAGCCCAGAACAATGGTGTTTGTGTTCCATGATGTGGCGTTGATATTATTTTAGAAAAACGCAGAGAGACAGTGAGATCATATGGTAAGAGGGCAGGAGTGGGGGAGATTGTCGATATTAGACTCTTCTAATTCCCCTCTGATTAACCGGGAGACAAAACGTCCTGTGAGCTCTTGATCTTCCAAAGCCCCCGTGGATCCCGTAAATGTAGGATGAGAGAGAGAGGGGGACGTAATCCATTTGTTTTTGGATGGATTGAGGCTAACCGAGCGCTGAAACCAGAGGTCTCGGCGCTCAAATCCCAAATATCCGGGCTCGGTATAATCTACCGTGTATGTCTAGCCAATCGCCATGTGTTGTGAGAGGGGGAAAAAAAAAGATGAAGGAAGTAGAAGAAGGGGGGAAAAATATGTGAGCTTACAAATCCAATAATGCAAGGCAAATGAGGGACTGATGTGGATTACTTTGTCCTCATTACAGCTCCCTAATGAGGGTGGAAACAAATTATGGTGGGAGAAAATTGGCTAAGAAGGTCTGTGCAAAATCAGTAAGGAAGCTGCTTTAAGATGCTAAGGAGATGCTGTGGTCACAACCCTCAAGGCACCGTCATCCCGTAAGAAAAAAAAATCCCAAAAAACAGCTGAGTAAGAAACAGATACAAAGGAAAACTACATAGGATGTCTCATTTACAGATCTTGACTACCCCTTGCCGGGGAATTGTTGGTTCCGCTTCAAGTTTCACAAGGAATAGGTCTTAAGAGGACATTATACTTGTGGGTATGAGATATACTCAGATTTCAAACTTTCCAACTGTAATTGGTCACTGTCATGTAGACTAGGGGTTCACAGTTTTCGTGTATGATTTGAGACTTCAAATTATCGATGACACAGCCGACCATATCTACTGCAGATTTTATCAATCTGACTTTTAGATTTGGGAGATAAACAAATCTGTTAGAGAAGTCGGGTCTAAAGAGTCATAGAGTAGCGCATTATTAGTTAAGGAAAAAAAGATCCAAATCTGCCAGCATTTTTTCTGCATATATCTCTTATATCTGTTTGCTTCTTTTATTTGTCTGATAGTAAAGATCCTACTGTGGTAGAAAATAATTTCAAATTTTTGTTCGCTTCAACTCTTAGACACATTGGTCAGTCCTATGTATACAAATTATACCCTTGGGCTCAAAACCTGTGTACATTTTCCATCCCTTTCACCAATTGGGGTGTATGTGGCTGATAAGAAGTGATGCTTTTCCCTATTTTTGCATGCATTTCTTCATGAAATTCATGTTCAGATTTACCTCCCCCCCCCCCCCCCCCCAAGAAAATAGTAGATCAGAGAAAAATGTGATTTTATAACAAAAACAAAAACAAAAGCAAAACAAAATTGCATTAAATTTCCATTGCAGGTTCTTTGTTATTACATGTGTGCCAGCTTTATTGTAGTGTCCACCTACTGCTATCTTCGTTCTTGTCACATTCTAAGGTTTTCATGGCATTGTTTGTATCCCATTTGCTGTTTTTTCCCTTTTATTTTATTTCATAAGAACTTTGAGGGGAAAAAAAGCATTTGCCTGTGTATGTTCTAATCAAGAAGTATTTTGCACATTGCAGTGATGGAACTAAAGGAGAAAAGTAAAAAAAAACAAAAAAAACTCAATCCTCATGATGCATGCATGCACGCACATAATTCTAACCAACATTCCTGCTGTGTTGTAGTCTGTATATAATCTATCCATGCTGTCTTGCCGTTGCTTCTGCCTTCGCTCTGCTTTCACCATTTCCATCTGATGCTTTTGAGCCCAAACATCATTTGATACCTAGAAATGGGCATTTTGATGGTTCATGTACGTGTAAATGAGTGTTAATGTGCATTATGCTAACTTGCTCTGTGCACTGTGTGTTTTGTGTTTTGTCTCTCTGTAGAAGCCGGGTAAATGGTGTGCTGCTCACGTGAACGTGGCTTGGTTGATTTACCACCACCAGCAGAAGGTAAGAGGATCGTCCGGGGCGGGGAATCCCCCGCACAAATTGCACTGATTTGTAATGGGACAGGATGCTGTTCTTTATTAAATTCCAGCTAGACTTTCAACTCCGGTTGCAGTCCGCAACAAGGATTCAAATGATATATACCAGGAATTCAACGTAAAGGTTTAGGTCATTGTCTACTAACAAGTGTATACAGTTTACCAAAATACCAAAATACAAAAGTACCAAAATTAAACATCAAACAAACAAAACTCAAACGATGTGCTGTGGATAGGAGTGATCAGTCCCACTCATATGTAACTGTGTGCTGTACTCAGTGGGACTGGACTTGCACTGGAGCAAGCATTGTTTGATGCTCTTCAGACTCCTCCCACCTAGGTTATTTCCTGTCTAAACATAGAAAGTGAATTGTGGTAATATGTGTGCTTCACAAGTTTCATTCAAAGCAAGATCATTTCCGATTAACCCGTTGAGGACGGGCTGATTTTGCTACAAGACCTCTGCCCGAGTATACTCGGGACTCGTCTTCAACGGGTAAAGAGAGGAGTGTGTCTTATTGACAAGCTAGTCAACTTATCCACTACTTTGATCGAAAGTTGAATTTGGTATGCATATATGCACAATGTGTGATAGTAAATCAGGTACCATCCCATATATATCTTTGTTGAGTCACCCCAAATACCACAGTGTATTAAGAGAGACTTGGCACTTTGCTTGAATAACAACAAACAGAGAAAAACAGCCAGGCTCCTGTTATTCACTGTATGAATGATTCAGGGAGATCATGAAAAGGAAAGCAGGATTTAGTTTATCGCCAAGAATTCTGACAAACAAAAGGTCACTCTGTTTTTCTACCGTTACCCCCTGATCCGCCAGGGATCAATGGTGTTATCAATCACAAGCCCCAGTTCAGTAGCTGAGTCGCTAATGTTGACAGTGAATTCATGTTTATTTTGAGCAGTCAGACAAAAGCCATGTTGAGATATTCCTCTCTCCTCATTTTTTTTTCTTTAATACAAGGTATTTTAGCTGAGGCTGACTGTAACTAGGACTGTGAATGAATTTTGAGATTACTTCAGCTTGTTTGCAACCTTCAAACACACAAATTGAAATTGTTTGAAGAGTACATGACTTATGACTGGTTGAATTCAATATTTCGTTATCATTTTTTCACTCCCCCTCTGCCTGTCTTTCATTCCCCCAATCCATTCTCCCGTCTCCTTCCTGTCCTAATATCAATCTATGCTTTCCCTTATTTCTGGACGCTTTACTCTCACATGTTCCATTTTCCATCCCCTTAACCCCTTCTGCTTTCTCATTGTCTTCCTCTTTCTATTCTTCCTCTGTTCCTGCTCTTCATTTTGCCCCCTCCCTTTCCAAATCTTCACAAACTTTCTCCTCTATCCTGATTATCTCCATCCCTCATCGCGTGTATTCTTTCCACATCACCTTCTTGCCTTAAATTGCATTCCTATTTCCACCTTCTACCCATCCATCCTCTCAAATATCATCCATTGTCATCATCCACTCTCTGTCCATCTGTCTCCATCACCCGCCGTTCTCTCCATCCTCCTCTCATCTTTCTCTCGTTCTACCCATCAACCTCCGTTGCCCTCCCTGCAGGCCAAAGTTGATGCTCAGAAGGATCCGCTGAAACAAGATGCCTTCCTCGGGAAGCCAGGCGGGCCTCATATATTTTCTCCCCCGCGGCCGCCCGATCTTCACTTACAGTCCAATATATTCTCGCACAGTGAGTACAGCGGTCGAAAGTGCAAGGGGGGTGGGGGGGGGGGGTGAGGACACACGTCACTGCAAGCTCACACACCCACATCACAACATGCCATGTTCTCATCCTGTGCACTGAGGACGGGCAGGGTTATGCGTGATGTATGTATGTGTGTGTGTGTGTGTATGTGTGTGGAAATGGTCGTGATTACCGTATGAAGATGGCTTAGCAAAATGCACAGGGGATAAGTGCATGCATGAATATTCAGTACGTCATGCGCAAGCAGTAATCTCGACAGTACACTCTTTATGATTGATTGGAAAGTGAATTCTACCAGTCTAACAAGTCTGCATCTCTAAGAGATGTCGCTGAAGGCTCGGTGCAGCAGCCGTAGAATATAAGTTTGATTTCTAGTGTACGATGACAACATTAACAAGCTTATTTCAAAGATTTGTACCATGGTGCCAAGTGTCATGAAATTCCAGCAGTTACATTTATCCAGTGAGATCTTCCAGCCATATATCAGAGTGTATTCTGCTCACAGGACAGACAGTACGTTATAGTTATCATTTATCGTAGTTGGAAGCATCTCAAATTCATGCCACATGTTATTCAACAACTTGTATCTAGCAATTTTCTTTGTAAAGTAACAGTGAACAGTATTATGAATGCATTGTTTGGTAGAAACTACTGCGATATGCATGAACTCTCTTGAAGACTTTTGTTGGTATTAAATTTGACATGAAAGACCCAAACACTCCTTGTTTGCATCAATCTCACCTGTTTCGATTTCATCTGCATCCTCCCATGTTGATGCCACTCTCTCTCTCTTGTTTGACATACAGGTGCGCCGGGCACGCCTCTTTCCCTGCAAGGCACGCCCCACCATCCTACCTTCTTGCCCTCAGGACCTCAACTTGGCCTACCTCCAATGCCTAGACCATCCAGCTATGGTCCAGCCACTTTGGGCTTCCCCCTCGGTGGACCCAGTGAGTGACCCACCTTGTCTGTAATTCAGTCTCGTCTCTGGTTGTAGTCTTGCCTGAGATCTCATTTCACCCTGTTGTGTAGGAGTTCGGAATGTATAATCTCTTACTGCAGCATAGTTTTGTGTCACTGTTTGCAGGAATTTTACAATGTTGCTGTGACAAGCTGAAACCCCTCATGGACCATCCTGCCCATATGTTGAGATGTATTTAGTTTAGCCATATCCTTCTGGCAAAGCTGTTGGACATATTTTCTTTTCTTGACGGAATAAGTTGCCAGCAACACAGAATTTGCCATTTCCAAGGCTGAATTGTCATGACAGATAAAGGAGCTAATGTTATAGGATGCGCAAAAGATATGCATGTGACAGTAATTCATAGCAAGCACCCTACGAAATAAGAAATGTGTCCACAAAAGTGGAAGCCGTTAAGTTACTGTTTCTGTTGTTTCATAACTCTGATCCATTTTGTTTTGTTTTGTAACCCTCACTAGATGCAGCAGCACTCAGTGCTAACATGTTCAATGGCCGCGAATCCATTGGTCTGCCGAGTCTCGCAAGCCCCCACCAGGGCCAATGGGGGCGTCTGCACAGGACTCCGCCTGGCTTCCCAGTGGTCACCGGGGTGCCGCCGGGCACCTGGGCCAAGCCCGAGCCGGAGCGGCCAAAGGACGGGTTCCCATTCGGCCTGGACCGCGAGCGGGACCGACTGAAGGACGAGGAGCGGGAAAGGGAGCGGGAACGAGAACGAGAGAGGGAGCGGGAACGGGAACGGGAAAGGGAACGAGAGCGAGAACGGGAACGGGAGCGGGAGAAGGACAGAGAACGGGACAGGTTTGTATTGCTATTATTTCCCAAAAGGGGGGGGTCACACTATCTGCATTATTTAATGTGCATCATTAAATGTCTAAGCTTGAGTGCCCACTTTCTTTATACTTTATTGTCGTTGCAGGGAATTTAATGTTTTACAGGAGTGGTGTCATGACTATTTTTTTAAAGCAATTAGAATGTGATGAATGCAAATTACAGTGAAAGGAAATTGAGTTTGGTGCCATCTTCAGGAGCCAGTGCAATAAAACAAAGTTATGCACTTCATGTTATAGGGCAGGTGATTCATGGATCTGAAACAAGAGATCATAATTTTGACTCAGCGGGAGAGAAGATGTCGGTGCAGTTAAGAAAACAGGAGCTTTAAAAAACTGATCTGTTTATCGTGAGCAAGACTCATCACGGAGAGACGAGAGAGTGATGTGAACATATGCACTCTCCTGCCTGACTTCTATGCCTCCCTTTGTCCTTTCGTCTTCTCATGGAGGGGGTTCTTGATAAGTGTTTTGGCTCAGGAGCGGAAGCGCAGGAATTTGTCAAAGAGACGTGGGGACCTTGTCGTCACCTTAACGAGGTTGGACAAGGAGCAGCGAGGAACGATTACTCAGCTAATCATCTCTCACAATTAGATTAGGTCTCCCAGCCAAATCCGTCATTACCAAATTACCAGCAAATCTAAACAGGTGTTATGCGGTTTCCTATTGTCTCGTTCTAGGCTTGTGATGTCGTCGGCAGCTATTAGGCCCCGACACCGGGCCAAGTGTTGGATTAAGGTGGTTGGGGAGTTGGTGGGGGGGGGGGGGCAAATTTTGCTATTTGCTTGAGCATCCGGTGAGGAATTATCCTTTTGTCGTATGAGATACCCATATTTACGTAGTTCTGGGGGCGACTTCCAAATGTGCGAGGAGTGATCGGTGAATGGATGGATTCGAGTTGACATCTTTTGTCATTATTCCGAAGCGTTATAGGCCGTGTTTGTGTTGGAGCAAACGGCTGCAGCTGGTTTTCTGCCTGTGTAGGAGGAATGAGGAGACTTTAAAATCAAGCTGCAGTTATCGAGGGAGACCTGATGGCCAGATAGCCAGTAAAGCTCTTATCGTGAGAAGGCAACTTTTCTTTTCTCTCTCACTTCAATCATCAGTGAAAGCCAGGGCGAAAGCTGAAACTGCTTTGAGAGAAAGGAAATGGATGGTGACATGAACAGGGATCACAGAATGTTGCTAAAGTGTATTAATTTAATGTTCACTATGAAGACAGACTATTTTATCCGGCTTTCCATTCTACTTGTCTTGTAGTCTGAACTGTATTTGTCTTGGCACATGCTTGGAAATTGTTAGCGCAATACTGTAAAGCCATACATTTTTGCACGCATCTTGATTTCACAAATTTTACAAGAGCCAAGATTCGCGAAATTAAACTGCACATGAAAGTTCTTGTGTACACTATATGCATTGAATGCCAGTTGCAATTCGTGAAAATTTCATTCTGCGAATATTTCTTGCTTTACAGTAAAGGGAAGTTAGTCCACTTTTTCTCTTACTGACTAGCAAAGAATCAAGTCAGCAAACTGTAAACTACAATTTGTACTAACTACTATTTTGTCTAAATAGCTCCATCTTGTTTGCAAGATCATGCAAATTTATTAAATGAGAGAGACTTATTACACTTCAAAATTTAAATGTTAAAGTATAGCAATAGTGTAGTAGTGTTTTGAATGAGGAATAGGATGTTTGCTCTGAATGTGGCAGGTGGAATAGGAACAGAAGGCTTTAATATTATTGGACCCTAATAGCAATGAAGTAAGATTGTTCATGCAGATACAATGGAAAGACAAAATCATATCTGTGTAGTACTGATACCAAACAAATTGTAGCTATTTGAAGATTATGAGAGTAAGGCTGAACAGGGTGGCTTAATATAGATTCTTGTGTATTATGTTCTATTAATTTGTATTTTTGGTGGAGGTATTACTCTTTGAAAGATCAGTGACAGAAGTCCCCCGTTGAAAAGCTCTGTAGGTGTGCAATTCCAAAGATCAATTGACGCTCCAAATCTCTGAGGGAATTCCCCTCTGAATCTCTGTAGGGGTTTCCCCTCCTTTGGGCGTGGCCCGGATTCTCTGCCCGGTAGGCAGTGTGGAAGAAGTGATACCATGAAGTTTGACAGATGTGCAGACTCGGTGCTGACGAGTGTACAGTGCAGATGATCAGAGCAACAATCAGACACAGGATGTCTGTGGGTACAGGGTGTTCGTTACTTTAACCGCCTGCTACAGACCTGATCATTTACCAGTTTATCATGCTTTGGGGATCCATGCGTCACAGGCAGAGATCATTTTAACTTCTCATCAAGATTTCCCAACACATTTTCGTTTCTTTCTTTCTTCTTTTTTTTTACAAGAAAAACCCTACAGGCATCGAGGTCATGTGGGTGGTAATGTTTCAGCTGTAATCCCATCAATAAAGAACTTTGAGCGATGCTCTGTGTTATACCCCATATTTTCTTAAAAGGGCCAAATGCATAGTCACTCTTCATTGACAAATTTTAGGGGAGATGATGATTTGGTCACGCAATGGATGGAAAAAAATGTTTCCATCGTGTATGACCAATTTGGATATTGAAACTGACAGGTTAAACACAAAAGGGGTTTCAGGCATATGAGAATAGATAGCGGGGCATGCGGAACTGCCAAATGGTGGACAACGGATACCCAGAGCCCCATGGCCCAGCGAAGAGAGCAGATAACTTAATTTGCACCAGTTGTGGCAGGGCATAATTCAAGACGCACCAAAAAAACGGTTCCAAGCAAAGGGGGAGATGATCCAGTAGAGAGAGAGAGATAGAAAAGCAGAAAGAAAGAAAGAAAGAGAGTAGGAAACAGGGGAAATGAGAAGAAACAGGCTATGAAAAACAGGTGATGGGTTTTGCAAATAACAATGCCTCTTAACGCCCCCTCCTTCCCCCCGTTCCCTGCCCGACAAAATTTCGCCCCGAAGAGCTGTGGTGTGCAGGGGACCTGCCATGTTGGAGCAATTTGGCAGCAGGAAAATGAAAGCTAGGAGCATGTGTCATCAAAGAGTGTTGTTCAGCCATCGTATCTGGTCCCAAGAAGCACTACGGTGTCAGAGGCTGCCATCGTCCTTGTCTTTTCCTTTGTCTGCGAATGTCCAAAGACTCTTCTCGAAATCCTCTCCGATAGCGTTTGCAAATTGCAGTCATAGACGCCATCAATTTAGACCCGTAGGTTCCCATTTTCCGCCCGACAGTTCTGATATATTTTTAGAGACGGAAGAAAGTGCGTTATTCACTGTATTTCAGAAGCAATTTGTTAAGAGGAACTGGGAGACAACTACTGATTTGCGTGGTATTTGATAGCATGTATGCCACATGTACTCTCTCTCTCTCTTTTTCTCTCTCGTTCTCTCTGTCTATATTGTCTGTCTGTCTGTCTCTCTGTCTTTTGCTCTGTTTCTATCTCTCACTCTGTCTCGCTCACTCTGTGAATTTGACAATGATTGATAGTATTGTTGACAATATCGTACGATCATATTTACATGAAAAATGAGTCGAATCCGACGCCGAAGGAAACGTTGCCTCCTTGCGTCAGGGATGATGTTTGAACGAGCGTGTCTGATGGCAAGAAGTGCTCGTGCTCCTCTCCTGTATTACAGCTAGATGCATTTCAGCAGAGGAGCTTTGTACATAGGTTTGTTTCGTCAGCCACCTAGTACCCGGTCAGCTGAAGAGGAGATACATTGTATGTCTGCCTAATTTGAAACCTTGTGGAGATTTGAGTCACACGTTGTTGTATCTATTTAGCCATCAAAACCTCTTGTGGGGATTTGAGTTGTGTATGCTTACATGACTGAAGAAAGGTAAAAAAATTGGACCCTTAGTAAATTATGCAGTACAGTACAGTACACTGAGAACCTAAATGTGCTACAGTCACATGTGAGTGCTGGAAATCATACAAACTACATGTATACCGGGAGGTGGGGAGGGGGGAAAGTAGAAGGTTTCATAGAAATAGCCCTCCTCGTCTAGCCATATACAGGCTTCGATAGCCCTCTGGTTGTCTTAAAGGACTTATACTAATCTGTATTCTTCATGATGCTCTGTCTCTTTGTGAGGGGCCACATGTCGCTAATCCATTCCAAGATGTCGACGCTCTTTGTAACCCGTTGAGGACGAGCCCTGTTTATACGTGAGCAGGTGTCTATGGGAAATGTGTGTTATAGCAAAAACCAGCAGTTAAATGGGACATCATTGACAGTTTAGATATAAGTCTTTACAAGGTGAGACTATTTCCTCCTCTGATCTCTCTTCGTTTGGTTTGGCATGGATTGAACACATCGATGTGCCGCAATATTTTCCATATGTAGCCGATTATTCCTATTATTATTCCTTGCATCAATCAGGTATCTACCGTGGTATGTCTTTCAGATTAACCAAACAGACTCTTAGTAGAACACTGCTATTTTTTTTTTCTCTCTCTCGTAGTGGGGCTAGAGGTTGTCGGTGTTAGCAAGGTTTGTCAAAAAGTATTTCCGCACATGATCAACAGGCACTTCTCTCTTACATAGAATATTGTCGCTTCTCGCCAGCGAATGATTTTTCGGGTCATCGCATGAACTGTTCCTCCTTTCCATGTGAAGATCCGAGGCGCTGATCAGAAATTGAACATTAGGGTGCCATCCCCTCTGATTAGAGCTTGCACGAGAGATCAGTATCAAAACGCCAATGACCTCTGGTAGCGTATAGGTTTAATCTTCCACATCCTGATTCGGATCCCGCCTCAAATTATATCCTCCCGTTTTTTCCCCCAGCGACCACTAGACAAATCGAATCATCTTCCCATGGACTCATTGGATATATGCAAGAATCATAAATGTGCGTGTGTGCGTTGTTGTTATTTTTTTTAAGGAGCGCATCAGTAGGCCATAGGGGGCGATGTGAGAGAGTGAGTGGGTTAAGGAAGTATTAGACGTTAAGAAGCGATTTCCATCACGAGAAGCCCTAACCCATTAGAGCAGATAACTGGTTTTACCCCAGGAGAGCGTGCTTCATCGCTCGTTATGATCGCGCCGTTATCTCCTCCCTCTACTTTTTTTTGAGGGGGGGGGGGGGGGGGACGGGAGGATAGCTGAGGGGAAGTGAAGCAGAGATAGAAAGAGGCGGATGGCTAGAAGATTGAAACGTGGGATGGTGATTAGCTTCATGACATGTGACTGCAATAGCCCAATGGGGAGATGAGGGGGATTATGGTGTCATGTCCATTCCTTCAAACTTATCCCCGCTGTGATGATTATTGCCCCTCTTACTCAGGAGAGGCATTGGAAGTCTTCAATTCTTTTTCTTCTTATTTTTCTATTTATCTTTGTATCGCTTCTGAGGAGTCTGGGATGTGAAAGGTCACACTGAGCATGAAGCTTTGCCTGCAGATTCAGTTCGGGGTAGCGCCGATTTTAACGCAAATGCCTCCCGGCCAGCCCTGATTCAGGTGCATTGTGGGATAGCTCCGTAGCAAAGTTGGATCCGGTCTGGGCTACATCTCAATTGCCAGACTAACGCGCAAACATCGTCCATATAAATTTTGCTGACCAATTAACCCAGGTCACATTATTCATCCAGGGATATCTTAAAAGATTTCGTTGCGTACCATCAACCCATGACTGTAATGGCCGCAAATCAGACAAATTAAAAACCCGTAAACTTTTTTTTCTGACACCAAATTCAAACAGAGGAAAAGAGTAGTAATGAAAGAGGTGTATGCTTTTATTGCATTGCATCATGTAATTATGGACAGAGGCGCAAGCTGGACAATGCTACTTAACAGTGCTACAGAGCTATCCCAGTGTATCTGTGACAGGGCTCTACAACGATGCCTTGCATATTGGCGATACCCAAATTGAACAGTGAAGCAAGGTTGATTCCGGGGGTTTGTTTATGTGACGAATTGACGTTAGGTTTCATGTAGTATCATTTAAGAGTGTACAGTGATCAAAACTATTCAGTAGAATTAACGTCTTGTGTTATCTGAAACTGTCAGAAAGTCCTCAGTGGGTCCAGACAATATAAGGAATATTACTGTTCCTATTGCTCTCTCAAAATTGGCAAAGACTTTGTGCATTCATGTCAGATTTATGCAGATTTGATTAGTTTTAACCAGTTACATGTAATCTCTCTCCAAATGTAAGATACACTTTCAAATTCAGAGTTGCCAATTTGATGACATTAAGATGATCATTTCTGCAGCAAAATTACCCCAGGACTCAGTGTGTTAACCCTTCTATCAGGTAGTGACACACTCGCAATGAGTCAAAAATTTCAGTCGAGAACTGAAGATGCAGAGCAAGTTTTGAAATTGTTATTTTCCAAGGAAGGAGCAGCTTCTTCTTCAGTCTAGGCAGACAGTGTGCATTACCAACGGGCGGAAACCAACATAGACTTCTTCCAGGAAGTGAAACCACTAATATTGACTGTAAGAAATAATTTCTTAGGCTTTGAGAGAGGAGGGGGGGGGGGGGGGGGGGGGGGGGGGTGGAGGTGGGTGGGATGGGGAAGCACAAATTAAATGGATGGGAAAGCGTTCTCACACACATAAGACGTTTTTCATTTCGCGCCTTCCTGTGCTAATTTTGGCTCCAATATGGCATCGGTCACAGAGGGAAGGGGTAAAATATGAATAAGGGAGAGAGAAAGATTCCGAGAAAGGGAGATAAAAAGACAAATTCCTTTGTGTATGCATTGTGGAGATGATAGATGGGGAAGGGGGGGGGGGGGGGGACCGAAAACGGACCTCGTAATGGGGACCCAAAGTAGAGAGCTAGAAATTTAATTTGGAGGATCGGATGGGCAGAGGATACGTTGTAATGAGATGGATGTGTAAATGGCCATTAAGTACACAGGAAAGATACTCTTTTTTGAGAAATATCAGAACGCAAGCAGTATAAGCCATGACCATGTGTGAGGGGTATAAGAGGGACAAGGCGGATGACCAATTTCCTCCGTTGCAGTGGGCAGTTTAACTGAGTTTATCCCTCTTCCGGAGGAGTCACTTCCAATTTGATTGTTATCATCACACACGTTTTTGGGTATGTTTTCAGTCACCTCGTCGCTAAATTAACTTTCTGAAAGGACCTCTGTCAACGAGGGACCATTAACTCATTAGTCTCCTACTCAATTCTTCATACTTGGTGTCAATTAAAGAGCTCTTTAAAAATCTGATCTGAAGCACATTCAAGTACACACATAAAAAAGAAGTGTTTTTAATTAGCCGTTGAAGATCGCACGCAGGTTGATAATTCAGTCCTTAGTAGTCCTACATATTTTTTAAAGCGACTTGTCAGTGAAAATGATGAGAAATTATTATTTACCAACAGAATTTGCTTTGCTGAATGATGAAGTCACCGTGCATTGAAGCATGGATTTGTCCGGATATGTTGAGCCAGTTTCAGCTCACTAGTTATGTTGTGTAGTCAGACATTCGCTTGGTTTGAAGGGAAATTTATCACTGAGCCAACAATTGTTCCTTGCCCAAGCAGACGGGTCAGTTATAGACGAGTGTTGCTGATGTGGTCACTCCCGTCCTTAGGAGAGAGGGTCACCTGTTTTCATGAAGTATGCACGGAATGTCACATTCCACCTGTTTGTGACCAGTGGTGTGTTTTCATTTATCACTCTACCTTCCCCCTCCTCTCCCTTCCCCATGTGTGAGGAGCTGCAATGAATCTGGCCTTCGCTGATTCATGTACTCGCCCCACCCCACCCCACTTCATCATCCCCCTCCCCCCCCCCCCCCCCCCCCCCCCACCCCTACGGCTCATGTCAGTCACTGTCCCATCCCGGGGGAGCTGTGAGCCGGAGACACGGCCTCCCGAGTGAGCAATTTGTCACTGTAGCTGATAATGAGGCACACACACTGTTTCCATCAACTTGGTTGTTTTTGTCTCTGTCACATTTCTCTGTGTCTTTGTGTTTTGAAGATTGGGCACGCGAGGGCACTGTTCCATTTATGATGTAGATGGCAGCATACTGGGGGAAAAAATGGAGTCAAGCTTGCTTTTCCTTCCCCATTTTCTTCTCTTTTTTTTTTCCAAGACAAAAGAATTTCAGATATTGTCATAATGTGCTATTAATACTGTAGCAGTAGCTTGGGATGTTTGTGGTATATCAAGCAATCGTCATTATCCGTGCAGCATACCGTGAAAGGACTGCACAGGTCACCTACATTTAGGCAAGCTACTTGATATTAATGAAAAATGTTGACAGAGGTGTTCTGTAAAGTCTGTATGTTTACGTTTTCTTCATGTGGCAGAGTGAATATAAAATTGATATACATGTACTGTGAGAGTGGAAATTTTTGCGGTTTGTCAATTTTCACATAGCCAGAAGCTAGCACAAAAATAAAAGCACGCAAATCTTTTTGCATGCTATATGTTCCAGTAATTAGTGTCCTGTTTCTGCGGAATATAAAAAAAATTTGAAGCATGAAAGATTACTCTTGCGAAAATATCCACTTTTAGAGTAGTGAAACTAGCTGGAGTCATATGAGCCCATTGCCTTAGTGATATACAAAGATTTGCTCTCTTTGTGAAGTGTGTCACATTACGTAAATGTATTTCTTTTGTTCTTTCATCCCTGCAGAGATCGCAAGGATTTGGATAAGGGTGAAAGGTCACTGAACCATACGAGCACCGATGGTTGGTCCAATGACAGAGACCGTGACAGTAGGCACGGGGAGTGTGAATCAAGGACTCTCAATCACATGCGTTCTGTGGACAATGATCGCGACCATGAGAGAAGAAAAGAGGAGCGCAGCTCGGACAGTAGGTCAAATGATCTTAAGCGTGTGTCACCCCCCAATCGCCATGGTAATGACGTAAGACATTCAGCGTCACGAAGTCACGACAGTCGGTCAGACAGTGCGTTTAATAATGTGTTGCACGTGAACTCGCTGACGGGCAAGGAGGAGCGTAAGGAGCCGGAGAAGGAGCGGCCCTCCGAGAGGTTACCGGAGCGGCTGCCCGAGAGGATCCCAGAGCGGTTAACGGACGTGATGCCAGAGAGAATGGCAGAGAGACTGCCACCGCCTGACGCGATGGCGCTGCACCAGGCCGCCATGAACATGAGTCCTATGATGTCTCTCCTGGATCGCCGCTTGCCAAACGTGCCCTTTGGCATGTCCCAGCTGCACCACATGGAGCGGCCCCCAAACCCCCACCTCCCAGGCCCCTGGGACCCATTCGGGAGGGGCAGCCTGGAGGCGCTGCAGCGGGAGCACCAGATGCGCATCGAGCGCGAGTACGAGCGAGACCGGCTGATGCGCTCCGCCTTGCACCAGCCGATGGGACCCATCATCGAGCACCCGGACCGGCTGCGGGAGCGGGAGCACCACGACTTCTCGAGGGACAACCCCCTGGCCATGGAGTCCACCTTGCGCCACATAGAACAGGAGCGAATGCACCGCTACCTGGAGGAACGCGACCGTGTGCTGCGGGAGGATGCCGAGCGTAGCCGGCTAATACACGTAGGGGCTGACCCCCTCAACCCACTCAACAGGGCCATGATGGGGGGCATCCCCCCTTACTCAAGGACTAGCTCGATCTTCTCAAACTCTTTGCACAAGAACAGCTCGCCCCCCTCCACCCTGTCAGCACCCCCTCCGCCCTTGGTGCCCTCGGCAGCCACCACCAATGGGCCCTCCCTGGGGCTGGGAATCCTGGGGACCCGCAGCCACTCGGGCTCCCCCAGCACCAACCCCCACCAGTCTGCCACCAGGAACAGTTCGCCCGCAGACTCCGCCCCTGGAAAGGGCAAGATAACCCCTGATAAGGACGCGCACTCCAGATAGGATTGAGTCCAGAAGGCTCACCCAAATGCACTTGGAACAGTCATGGACAACTGCATTCTTCTGCAAACACACCTGCTGGAGAAAAACAAGCAAACAAACATGTGGAAATTCAACACTTGTGAAAGCCTTTCAAATATAACGTGATATTCACATTTCTATGTCAATGTTGTGATTGACTCATATTGTGGCTGTTAGAAGTGGTGTTAATGACTTTTTCACAAAGAATTGTGTGCACTCCCTACTCAAAGAGTGTGTACAGTAGCTCAATGTGACTAGACTGGCGAGAATGTTTGGCCTAGTCAGACAAATGCATCTCATTCTAAGCTGACTCTTCTATTCTGTTTTGTAAAGATTCACCATAAATAGAGTGACACTACTTTCCTACAAAAGTGTGGACATACACATTTCCACAGAACTAAATCAAACTCACTTTTGCTGATCACATAGAGTAGAAGACAAGGGTAACTGTGTGTCATAGGAAGTGAAATAACTTCAATGTAGCAGCCTGAATCTATTGTATGTGAAGAGGGGAATGAGTGAAGATTTTTTTTTTTTTTTTTTTTTTTTTTTTTTTTTTTTTTTGGGGGGGGGATTTTAGCATGATTAGTTTCTTCTGTTCATGCAGTTTTGGGGCAAATTGAGAAAGCTCACATCACACTCTAATACAGGTTGATAACTGAGCAATGATGACATACAAATTGTACATGTAAGTCATAATCCAGGCTTTGCAGAAAACCAAACAAACAAACATGCATTCTGTTAAGCAAGCCATATCTATTTACTCTGCATATTTGCAACCCCCTTCCCCCCCCCCCCCCCCCCCTTCACATTATGTGATGTCATCATGAACATATGCAAAGCCGAGTTTGAGACCAGCTAATGTCACCTGCACATTCCACTTGTTGGCATCACTACAGGTCAGACACATCATACATTGGTGACAGCTGCATACAATTCAGCACCAGACTAACCTGACTTTAGTACTGGATCCATACCATCCACCCTTCAAGCATAAGATAAACATGGTGCTCATTTGAATATCTTCTGTATATCAGTAAGAAAACAACCAAAACAAAGTGTTCCTGTCATTGGCACAAAGTGTGCCCAAAATCGCCCCATCATTTTTTTTTTTTTTTACCGTATCCATGACAAACGAAGTTTTGGGGGAAGTTTTTTTTTTTTTTTTTTATGTGCCAAATCTTTGAGAAAGAGGAGATTGCAATTACATTCCATTAAGCATGTTTCTGTTGTTCCTTTTTTGAAGTAAATAGACAAGGAAGACAACACACAAGAAGAGATGTGATCATGAGTTTATAAATATATTATGTATAGATATACAATTTGGTGGTTAAAAATCATAGTTCATAGAAGACTTTTTTTGCTCCACTTTCTCTCACTGATGTTAATTTGTTTATTTGTAAATTAAAGATGAGGAAGTGGAAGCGATTAACCAAAAGACATTATCTGAAATGAAATGTGAAATACTTCGGATTTGAAATAAATGTATTTAAACAAAAATGAAAATGTTCCAGATCATGTGACGTGATTAGGGTGTCATGTGACGTGATTAAGGTGTCATGTGACTTGAAGAACCCTTTGTTTGTCCAGGTGTTCATGATGTTTTTTTTATCTTATTTGATCGACATCATGAAACACAGACAAGGGTGGTAATCTGTCCAACGGTGGTATACGGTCCTTGCTTCAATTTCTTTCGTCCTACATACATATTCAATCATTTTGAATCCTGTTCATGGGATGGACATCACATGTTTGATTCTTTTTGATACCGTCCTTTGTTGTGTTGAAATCAAATCGTTGCTATCGAAGTCTGTTCAGTCTCTTTAGATGATTGATGACAAGCATGGACTTGTGGGTAAAACATTTCAAATTAGATTTTGTCCAGTACAATGTCTAACATACAGTCTTGACAAAGGGAAGAGTAATTCCAAAGAAAGGGGAGATATATCTGGAAAGAACTATAAGGAGAAAAAAGAACTGACCTTGTCACATTGATAGAAGTTTTGAAACAATGTGTTATCCCTTCATATGCTGTAAAAGCTGTTATTTTCATGAGGCTTTAATTTTCACAAAAATATCGCCAGTCACTGTTAGGCTGTGAATTTCAAAACGTGAAAATATTGCGAATAGACAGGCATTAGTGCATTTGCAATAAGCCTCGGTGTCAAAACGCGAACACAACATCTCGCAAAATTGCCTGTGACCTTATTCACAAAAATATCTGTACACGAAAATATCAGCTTTTACAGTACTTGTACATCTTTGATTTTGCAAGACACTATAGAGTTACTCTGTGTGTAGACTGGTGCTACCTAGTCACTCTTGATAATGTGGCTTGTTGTAGAGATGAATAGGATGGGGGGGGGGGGGGGGGGAAGGAGATAGGCATCTGGGAGAGCCCGTCTCTGTCCCTCAAGTTATTTTATGCCTTCCCCTCTTGTGAAGATGAGCACTTCCTTCTCTCCCCATTGTGCGCATCCAATTTCCTGTTGTCAGTTAGAACCCCGCTCCAGTCCGCGGCTCCACCGCCGCTCCCTCAGGGAGGGAGTGACGCACACCCCGTGCCGTGTGGTTCCGCTGCCCACCCTCCTCAGTTCCTCTCCCAACCCGCGGAGTCATTCTCCTGTCCGAGACCCCCGTCAGCCGGTGGCCGTAATTCAACTCTCTATAATTCCTTTTTTCTTTTTTTTTTTTGCCGCCTGCTTGTTTTTTCGTTGGTCTTAATCTCAGCAAAACTTTTCCAAACGGCGGAGGTCCACATGAGTTCCACATGTTTTGGATAGGTTGTCTGGACTTAAAACTGTCACAAACAATCACATCGACTCCCATCACGGCACTGCTGAGTGATGATATACTTTCCTTCAGAGAAAACAAACAAGTGATTTTGATTGAATCTGAATTCAATTTGCAATTGGGTTGATAGATAAGGTGGGGAAATTGAATTTGGGCTGGAGCTTCTTCCCTTTTGTTTCACTTCACCTCATTAGGAGACGTTCTGAAACTAGCGGCTTTAATCATCAACGGGTCATACTTTCTAAACCGGCTTTGACAATGGTTTGAAAAGCGGGATGTGGTGCAACTGACCTGGAGAGGGCGCCGTGCCATTGTCAGTGATTATTATCGCTTTCAGATGGGATAGTACACTTCTGGCACCACTACTGTAGGGCTTTAGTGTTCACTGCTGTTTAGTTGCGTATCAAACAGAAATCACTTTATGTTTAGATTCTGTGGGGGGTCAGAGTATTCGGTGAACAGTTATTTTTTCTCTCTTTAAATCTAGATTTATGCATTCTGAGCTGAGAAAAATATGTAGGCCCGATTGTAGATATGACAACAGAAAGAAACATTTGAGTAGTTGTATTCTGTGGTTACATGTGTATTGGCCAAAGCATGTTTGGCTACAGAAACACGGGAATAGACAGACGTCTTTGCGCAACTCAACCAATCCTGCGAGCTTTCTCCGCCTCGGTCATTCTTTCTTGGTAATCTCTTTCATAGCACAGTCTCGTAAAGTTACACACAAAGTACGGATTTGGCAGGAATGTAAATCAAATCATGTAACTCTGTGAATTAGACAGAACAAGTGTAGCAGTTCTTGCTCAAGTTCGTTAGTGATTTTTGGGGAGCGTCAGTCGGAAGCGACTTCTTTCTTTCTCTCACCACAAATGTGTGACAAGATTTGACGTCTGGGCCCTGCTGAATGTGCAATTTTTAAGAGAAATTCGTGACGACTTTCAAACTGCACTCCTGATCTCTTCACTCGTGTTTTTTTTTTTTCCTTTTTGTAGATAACGGAGGTATTTCATAACGAATCATGGATTATCTTCCGGGAAATTGTAAATTTCTAGTATTTATATCTTGAAAAAATGTTTTCTCTGTCTCTCCGATTTGTGCGGGAGGATAAAAACAGCCCAGACGGGAGCTGGTCGTTTTCGTCAAAATCGTTGTTGCGTGTCCAGGATGTGAATGTAGATAGTGCGGCACTGCACTAGAAAAAGGACCGGGCACCGAGTTTTACACGATACTTTTCACGTTGGAGGCATATGCTCCATAATAAAAAAGATTGAATCAGCAATATATGTTATGAACTTGTTGATATATGAATATATAGATAGTTGGATGGGAACAGTATTGTCTGAATTTCGAAATCAATTATCTATTGAAATGCGTTTCGGGGGGAGAAACTTGTGCGTCTCAGCCACCAAGACAGAAAGTAGATTTTTTTTTTTTTTTTTTTTTTTTTTGGTCTTTTTGTTTTCTCTCTCCCGTGGTGGTGGTGGTTTGTGTATGTGATGAATTATTGAAATGGATTGTAAATACTTCTGTTTTCTCCCGACGAGGAAAATCGTGTTCATAAATTGTGATACATTGCTGGATTGATATAAAGATTTTAAAAATGAATTTTGTGTCAACTCAAAAAAAAAAAATGGTAGATCCTTAAATAAGTACTTGTTATTTGCTACAGTATTAAATTATGAACGAGAAAATGTAAAAAAAAAAAAAAAGGTGTCCTGCTTCATTTAATGCTGCTCTCAGAACGAAGAGATACTATAAAAGTGGATATTTTTGTGGTGTGGAATTTTTCGCGAATTTCGCGAAACAGGAAACTAGTGTGAAAAATAAAAGCATATGAATATTTGTGCTTGTCAGACATTAATGTACCACTATGTAATGTCTTGATTCCGTGGAACTAAAAACATGTGAAAGTCATCTTACTCGGCAGAGTGCCAAAAAATTACTCACAGGAAAATATCCACTTTTGCAGTATATGATTGTGAACATGTGTGTATGCGAGTGTGTGAATGTTTAGTTGTAATTTTAACATTCTTTGCTGCCGTATAGCAGTACTCAGAAACCTGCTAACACCTTGGTGGAAAGGCCTGTAAATCAATTTCAGATCGATATCTCATTTTCATATAAATGGAAAGAAACAATGGGGATGTGAAATTCAATATTACTGGGCAGGAGACAAATCAGGGATGTTGGGTCCATGCAGTCTGGTTATGACCTAGGACTGTGTGTGGCTGGACAGATGACCAGCCACTATCACACCCTTCTGTTATCCCAACATCTCTTGAACTGCTGACATGCCATATGTCCCAAAAAAAAATTACAATGGGACCATCCGTAAAGATAACTTTAAAAATAGTGAATTAATCCAAATACAATTTCAGAGTATGAAAATACAACTTATTATCCACATCCTACAGAAAACCCCATCAGATTTGCTTCAGTGGTCAAAGAGAAATGAGGATCTTTGTAGAGCATGTCGGGAATCCCTTCCCTCCAAGTTTTGTCCATTGTGTTCACAGTTCCAAGAGCATCCAAGTGCTGAACTTGGAGGAAACAGGCCCACGACATGCTTTTCAACAATCCACATTTCTCCGTGACCACTTGACCAAATTGAATGGGGTTTTCTGCAAAATATAGGCAAGACGTTATAGTTTCATTCCCTGAAGTAGCATTTAGATTGTTCCATCATTTCAAAAGTTATCAATGCAAAAATTCAATTGTAATTTTTTTTTTTTTTTTTTTTTTTTTTTTTTGGGGGGGGGGGACATACTGTACATTGTAGCATTTCTAGCACTGCAAAAATAACTACAATTTGCATGTGTACATCTCTGTCCAGACAGGAACATTCCTAATGCACTCGTTTTCCATTCCAACTCTGTTTGTCTTGTCAGTCATTCAGCCATTTTACAACAAGCAAGGCTGCCCATTCAGGGTGTGTAGATGTCTTCTATCACAAACCAATGCATGTGCCCCATGTGAATGGATTATGAGTACATGTATATGTATATATATATACACACGGTATATATATACATACATGTACAGTGCACTCCCGTTATAATGAACACGGTTATAACGAAATCCCGGTTACAATGAAGTAAAAATTCAGGCCACATTATCATCCACATTATGTATTTTTATTGTTTATTTGTTCGGTTATAACGAAATTTCGATATAACGAAAGAAATCTGCCGGTCCTGAGGACTTCGTTATAACAGGAATCCATTGTATGTGTGTGTGTTTGTGTGTGTACGTATATATATATATATATATATACAAATATATATATATATATATATATATATATATATATATATATATATATATATATATATATACACACATATAATGTATATATATATATATATATATACGTGTATACAGTCAACCTTGCTTAAGTCGACCTTGCATGAGTGGAATAATCGCCTAAGCTGAACGTCTTTTCAAGTCCTGTTCTCTTTATATTATAAGTCGAAGCTCTTTCAACAGTCCAAATAGATTCAACAATAGGCAAGGCTGACTGTATACACACACTCTGAATGCATTAACATTATATATAAAATAGCATACATACTTATGATACAGGCCGGCAGTGCACGACAAAAGTTATAGTGCACGCAAAATATAACGATTGCAAACGATAACCCACTATCGATTTGATATCGGTTTTTGCTCCCTCATTTTAATCATCGAGTACTTGAATCCCGCACCTTATCAACGCGATTGCGCCACAACCGCGATATATTTTGCTCGATATTATCGTTATTCTCAATTCTCGCAGGCTGGCTATGCCAGCAACTTATCTGTGTGATGGGACTAGACTTTCAGCGGTAGATTTAAACATGGAAGCTGAAATGAACAGGTTCGCTACTTTTAGAGAGACTGATCTATATAAACAGTATCTTAGACAATAAGGACACAAAGGATGCCATCAAATACGCCCTACGAATTTTGGACTCCTACTGTTCTGAAAAAGGAATCAATCCGACGGATATTACTGAGCAAGTCAACCCAAGATTTGTGCCGCTTTCTCCGTACATTCTACGTCGAAGTGCGCCGTGGAAATGGGCAGCGTGTGGTGTGTACAGTATACGCTAAGCGCTCTTTGATCACGCTACGCTATGAACTTTACTACGACATTCACAACACACTCTCGGAATCCGCATGTGCAGCAATGGGGCCTGGCACGAGCCTTGTGTTTAAATCCAGTAGATCCCTAATCCTACAAAACATCATCTAGTCCTGGTCCTGGACCCACAGTGCAGTAAGTAGGGCGTCTAACGTGTTACTGTTAGTTGACCTATTGTAGGCCTGTGTTAACTAGCTCTGTCGCTCGTAAGTGACGTACAGTACAGTGTACGTAGATCTAGTATAAAAACGTTAGGTCAGGACCCCTAGGGCCCTAGACCTAACCTATCGTAGGGCCTAGAAAACGTTAGATATAACCACGTAGACCCTAGACTCTATAGTTGAATTTGGATCTTCAGGATTTTGTCTACACAGGTTCAAAGAAACTGGTATTATTGCTTGTGTAGACACGTGCAACTGTTAGAAATGATCTAGGCTTATCTTGCCTGGGTATGTATGCTATTTTATATATCACATAGTGCATGACATCTTATTGCACTATAACAAGTACCAAGCACCTCCAAATTCTGAATTTGCCCTCAGGCAACTATATTCAATTTACCTCATTGAATATAACTGGCCTTCGGGGCAAATTCAGAATTTGTCGGTGCTTATATTGTTATAGTGCATTCAGCCTCATGCACTATACATATAATAGTAAATAGGTAGAGTGAAATTGGCGTTGTGATTGGTTGGATTGTATCACGTGATCGTGCAAAAATTCCGGTATAGTGGCACGACCGTGCCACTATAACGCTTACGCTTACGCTTATGCATAATGCCTACGCTTTATGTACGAAGAGATTCGCGCAAGGCCTAGGAGGGAGGGCGGCCGATGGACGTAGTGTAAGACGAGGCCATGCATTTCAATGTCATGCGCGCGTAGAGCTCTGGATCGTGGACGCAGAATGTAGGAGTTTTATAAGCGAGTCCGCGCTGTGATGTGCAATACGCATACACGGCTGTCTGTACGTAACAGCGTCGCACTCTGTGTACAGTTTACTCAGTACACGTAAACTACATACGGTAGGTTGCGGTTCTGCGTGCAACAAGTGCAGTGCCGGCGGTAAGGTACGGTGAGTCTTATTAGGGCCTAGACCTACGGAAATACATGTAGATCGAGGGACCTATTTACTATAATAATTAGTGCATGTTCTATTGATGCACCAGTACTGGACTAGAGAACTCCAAATACTAAATTATCCCTCGTGCAGTTCTATTCACCTCGGCCTGCGGCCTCGGTGAAACAAAACAGCACTCGGGATAATTTAGTATTTGTCGTTCTCTAATCCAGTATAGTGCATCATAGAGCATGCACTATTTATATAATATGATATATTATATGGTCAGAACTAAAACATTATATAAATACACACATAACTTAGTGTGTTGGAAGACATGGTCAAAAAAGGTCACAGAAAATTTAAATGTCTTTTATCAATCTTTTATTAGATCACAGTTATAATGTCATATGATATGAACAGCTTGTGGAAATCTCAATATGGAGACCAGTCAGAAAGCTCGCCTAGCTCCGCCTCCTAGCGACGAGACCGCCTCGCATGACACCAAAACGACGCCACTCCGTATTGGGACTTGCAAACAATAGACATTCTATACAAGCATCCATCATACAAATTCTGGACAGTGCATTGTTCTTTTGCCTCCCACATGGACACATACTCATCATGTATTGTGGACATCACTACAGTAGTACTGTACAATTGCACCTACACATTATGATTGTTTGTGTGTGTGTCGGGGAGGGGGAGCAGTTTCCGTGTATTGACACCAAGCCCTATGATAACGAGTTGCGTCTAATGACAAACTTGATACATATCTATTGCGAATAACTATAAAACAAACTTCATATATCAACTCTGTGTAATATTGGGCCTTGGTAGATGACAGTTATGGTGTGTAGAATTCTTTTTCATTCTCTGTAAATTCTTTCCTTCATCCAATACATTGTAACCATGAATTACCTCTGATGCGTAGTATAATCACACAGTCATCTTTTCTATACTGCATGCCTCTACTGGTCAAGACTTCCTCTAATTCTTTACCAGGACAACCAATTCAGTTCATTCCAGACTCTCCTGGTCAATAATTGAAAATATCACTATTCATAAACAATCTGAAGAAATAACCGTTTCTCACATACAATTTGCCAAAAATGGAGAATGCTGGTTGTTAGAAATATGTGCCTAGACTACTTGTGATGGCTGTTTACTTGTGTCCTTTCTTTTATGTAATTTTACATGCAGAATTTCAAACGGACCACCTGCTGTTCACAGTTGGTCATTCAATGCTATCATAAGAAAAAAATCAATTTTACACAAAACACCATTTGAAAATTTGTTGTTTCATCTGATTTCATTGATCGCATCACTGTTGAAGCAACGACTGGTGGAAATATGCTGACAAAGCATAAATTCCAGCAAAATCTAGAACAGTTTTGACAATACTGACAATAATTGACTATTGAAAAGAATTTATAGAACCAATCACCTTTCATGCACACATGCATACAAAACGAAACACAACCACTAGTATAGATACAAATGATCTGGACAGTAAGACAGCACAGACCGACAACACACAAATAATAATTGTGAATTTGCTTTCTTAATCAAGCAGTATTTGTCACTTCCGAAACCTTTTCATGTAGATATGACATAAGGATAGATCCAGTGAAAAGCAAAAGCTGGTCTACACGAAGGATGGCATACACCACAAGAGAGTCTCACAACTACTAGTAATGAACATTACAACATACTATACGCTTACACACCAAATGACAATGGAACCACCTCCCTCACATGAAATCCCACATCCAAGAAAATGGAGAATTAATTTTAATTTCTGACAGATTTGGTGCCACACTCTGTCTCTACATGCCGGGTTGACTACATGCAATGCAGTTTGGGGGTCAGCATTACGCTACGCCACTCTTTTGTTTGCAGTGAAATGTGCCGATTGTAGAGCGAATCTCCAATAGCTTGGCCACTGGAATGCATACAATGAAGGGAAAAAAATAGTTTTCCTCTTTAAAAGAGGCTGCTCCAGGTGCCCTATGGGAACAGGATGCAAGCAGAAAACTTCTCCTTTTCCTTAAAAATAAAATGTCCAAATTTTGCCTCCCCAACTTTGAAAAAAAAAAAAAAATGTAGGGGAAAAAAAAAATTAAAGAATTGCCATGCAGATGACCCTACAGGTATGCTTGCTGGTCACCCTAATCCTACAAGTTCCAAGAAATTCCAAGACTATAACCATAAACCATAGACTTCACCAGCCAAAGCAATGCCACACATGGTCAATCTAAAAGTAAAGGGTTCAATCGCAAAAAAGGGTGAAGCGCCAGTCTTGACAATTTTAACAATTTAACAAGTCCATCGTCAGAAAAAATAAATAAGTAAAACCTTTCCAGTGATACATAGCAATGATTATTCTTGAAGTTAATAATATACAAAGAAAAATTCTATATTTTGGTATGATTTTCTCTTTGTATTTAACTAGGTATAATTGCAAATATCTCAAAATTGGAACAATTGGAGATAACTCGTGTGAATTTTCAAATTTATTTACCCATCTATACAAAGCTGAATGACCAATAGCTATACATGTGTACATGTAGTACCCACTGATGAGTTATGCATTGTTTGCGCTTCTAAATATATCATATAGATTAACTGCCTATAAGTAATATTTAGGCAAAAAGAGTAAAATGAAATGGGTAATAAGATTATCGACAGTTTGATATTTATTTGAATGCACATTGTAGTCATACATTTACGTATTACAGATACACAAACACACACACGAACTGAAGAGATGTTAAGTCTCGACTTCTACATACATGTACGATATCTTGGCACTGACAAATTTGATAACACAGGAAAACATTTTCACTGATATTATACTCTATGTGTAATATTCCTGAATGACTAACTACAAGTAGCAGCCCAAGAGTTTGGTGGATGCTTGCACGACTAACCCATCTAAAGCTCAAGATCATATCCAAAGTTTTGTTTTATTGATCCAAAATTAAATGACTCAATAATTATTGGCCAGTTTTCCAAAAGAGGTTTACAACTGTAAATCAAAATCATGGCATTACACCATACACAACAAGCATGCTCATATCAGATTGGTTTGTCCCAAATAGTTGCCAAGGCGACTAATTTTTGGAGTTTGATTTTTTTCAAAGTGCTGGCAAGCTCCTTACAGAAGGGTGCTACTAAAGGATTTGCTCACAAAATCACTGAATGAAAGAAGAAAGGAACATTAAAGCCATTTATAAAATATCCCCCCCCCCAAAAAAAAAAGGAACTTGACTCTGAATGTTTCACTAAAATCAGTCCCTTTTAAAGGCTCGACTTATATAAACCCTTCATGATTCTTCGGAAGTGTTTTGCTGCTTACAAACTTGTGCACCTCATCAGCATATTTCAGTTCAAAAGGAATTCCATCATGTCAATATCAAAAAGGCATATGTACACCCCAAGGTCCTCAAAATGATTCCTGATCGCACAACACTTTGAGAAATCTCTGAGACAAGCCTTTATACATGGGAATCTTATGATAGCCTTTATACCGCTGAACTGCATGTATAACTCCGATCTAAACTAGAGACTGTAATGGCACTCAATTCGATTTGATTGATGCAGTCATTCAATAAATAGAATTGCATTATTTTGTGAAGAATCTCTGAAAACATCAAAGTAATTGTGCTTATGAAATGTAATTCAAAACCTCACTGGATATACACTGCAATGATGACACTCAATTCAAATTGCTACGAGGAAAAAAAAAAATATTGAATTTGCACTTATCTTTATTTCCTCACATGGAACACATCAAGTTTGTACAAATTCAATTTACTTGAATTCAGTTTACTTGAATTCAGTATTAAAATATGGGGGTAAAAATCAGCATATACTTTTGTATAGGATGCATTTGCATTGAAGTGCACTTATACTGAAGAAAAGATCTTGCCTCTAAAAGTATCTACATTTGCAGAATAGATTCTGAATATGATGACTGAAATACCGAGAAATATAGATACAGCATATCTTTTTTTGTTTGAATAAAACAGTGCAATTAAATTGCCCTTACAATATACACTCTTTTTACCTTTTCATTCCTTTATCAATAATTCCATCAATTACATCAATGATTACAGTATGTCCGCGCAGTGCTCACAGAATCTTGTTGTAGGTCCTCTTGCATGCATGTGACCTTGCAATCTGGCAGAGGTCTAATGTTAAAAGGCTCTCCACCACTTGTACACAAGCAGTTAAGGGTGCATGGCGGCCTCTATCTTTGCTCTACAGGCTTTGCCTTTTCCAACGGACCTTCAACAGGCTTAATTAAATGAAATAATTACGCATAAATGGAAGCACATACATCAAATTCACCAACTTTCAAAAAAAATAAATAAAAATCCATCATCAGGAAGTAATGGCCTAAGATACTCAGCCCCAGGGACCATAGTCCTTCACTGGCTTTATTTGCATGGGCGCAATTTCTCTGACATTGCCCAGTTCTGCTTTTGTTCAGTTTGGTTTGATGTTTCTGATTGCTCAGAATTTTGAGTAATTTTGAGTATGATACAAACTTCACACAGACAGTCCACAATGCCATGTGAACAGGCAAAGGTGGCTAATTCACATCATCAGTGACTTTAGTCTATGGGGAGGACATACTCTCATAAGAATCTGCAAGCCATACAAACAGCTTTTGTGAGATGCCCGTCCCACAATGCATCACATGATTAGGCTTGGTTACGGCTGGTTTCAGGGGTCACGCCTAGTTTTTATACCACAGCAAAAGACCAACTGGCAGCACTGCAGTTACAACGTGTGTATGCCTGAAAAATGTCATACCATGCTACGCACTGGGCATGAGTGCAAAACAAACACACAAATACACACCCTTTTTTTTCTTGTACGCACACACACACACACACACACACACACATACGCGTCTATGGTGGAAAATGAGGACCTGTTTTACCCATAAGAATCTTACCACATAACCGAAGACCTGTGTGTCAATAGGACTCTTGTCAACCGAGGACTCATTGGTATATTACCATCCAACCGAGGACTTATTACAGTAATGTTAATCGAGGACCTACAAACATGTACCCCTACACCTTTGTAAATGCAAAAACAGACCGTCTGGAATGGTCTGCAAACCAAGGACATCCTCGGTTCTTTGTGTGTCCTCGGTTTAAATGTAAAGTTTGTGTGTATTTCCTCGTTTTCCACCATGGGTAAGTGCACAAACACACACACACCCACACACACACACACACATTATAATCTCACTCTTCCCTTTGTACTAAAGGACAATGGATCCATTCCACAAGGGGCCATGAATCCATTCCATTCCTGACATAAATCCCCACACTAGAAAAATGAACTGCTTCTTCCATTTCCACTACTTGCCCCCAAAGCATGACACCCAGACAATGAAGAAAAATGGCACAAAAGAGTTTCAACACAATACAACACAGAGAGCAGCAATGCATGAGAGAGAGAGAGAGCAACACACATACATAGCATTCATACAGACAGTCAAGAGGGAGTAATACTGATATTGATTCATTAATTTGTACAAATCCACAGAATATTCTGCTCTGACACATTTGTAGCTATACACGTCACTGCCTCGATATTAATGGACAAGAATTAGTTGCCTTCAGTGCATGAGGCTGGAATGGGAAGTGGGCGTGCGCTGTCACCAATCAAAGTTTCCCCTTTGGCAAACAACATCGCAGCATGATGAAAGAAAATATGAAGCCATGAAAACACAACACTTCTGTAAACATCGACTGGAATGGGCAACACAAGATACTGTATATGTTGTTATTTTCACATACAAATATTTTTCGGGAATGAGGTCATGGATATTTCCACGAGACGTTGTTTTCGGGAATTGACGCTGACGCTAACTTAAATGCACTATTACCCTAGCGCATGGAGACATTTTCATGTGTTGTTAAAATTCGCAAAATTCGCAAAAATTAAACCCTCACGAAAATAACAGCTCATACAGTAGAAAACTGAACACTGACGTTACAAGCTGTGTAAAGTTCATGTGTCTCTTTTGCAGCCCTGGATATTAGATACTTTCATGAGCTGGTATATTTTAGAGGTAGGTAATTCAGACGTTTCACCGGAATAGTAAACTGGAAACTTCTTTATGATGGAGGGGGAAACAACAAATTTCCAGTTTCAATTCAAACCCTGAAAAAATTTTGACTGTTTTTATTCTTGGTACAAAAGAGGAACAATTTCCGTGTGACATGGTGTTTTTCACACACATGGCAGCTGTCTGTATATCAGGGGAAACATGGATAATCCCAGCATACACGTACCGAAGTAAATATGTGATTGCTAATTAGCTACATCCTATGTTAATGGGTAAAATGCTATCTATATGAGTAATTTGGCCGAGTTACAGTGGTACTACCCAGAGCATTTCTACTCCCACTACTTAATGCATGGGGCAGTTCTACAAATACATCATATACACACAAGATGCAGTTGGTGGGATGGTACATGTAAGTGACAACATGTGATTTTATTCTGGTTTTTGATCATTTGCGGTGGAAAAACATTTTCCTGTCCACAGAATGTTGCCTTGAACGGATTCCTTTCTTAGCAAATGAGCACTTCTCCGGCAAATGAGGTGAAACAGAGGGCTTTAACTTTCATTGGAGAAAATTGTGATGCACTCAGCCTTACAACACTTGTCTGTGAACAACAAATCGGCAGACAGGGTACGAGGCAAGTACAGCATAATCATAATGATGAACAATAAGACAACACTCAACAGCTGACAACCATCAATACCTCTACACTGGCTCACAAACACATAAGTCTGTTTGTCTTAGATGATTATGCTGAGAGGATGATTAGCATGCTAAGCATCCCTTTATTTCCCTTTTAAATGTGATCTGCCGAGCAACAGACCAAGTACGCTCAGGAGAAGGGTGTTCCTGTCCAGACAAGACTCTGCAGGACATCAGGGAGTACACACAGACACATGAAAACAAATTGAGAGCCGCATGGGAATGGCAAGCAGGCATTATTGAAGTTAACCACATCCATCTGGAGCGATCCTACGGATTACCGCCCCATGCAGGGGGTGCGGTTCACAGCTCTGAGCTTGACTACACCCATCTGGATCCATCCTACCAATTACCCTCCATGTAGAGGGGTGATCCGGGATTACACTCACACAGAAAGAAACACGCCCCTAGCAAAACTAACAAGGGTTGTCTGCCACGCAGCTCTTTGCCCTTCTTAAATTCAATACACATTGCATGGAAAGGAACAGACGCCAATTGGTCGCTATGTCTCAGTGACAGATGAACACCGCCAGACAAACTGCATATGATACAAACTGCCATATGGCACACGAGAAAGAATTCATCACATCGGCGTACCCTAAAACCATTTGCATTGATTCATATCAAAAGCTCAATACATCACATGTGACTGGGTCACCGATTTGATTGGATCCCATCATCGGAAACTTTCTTCCACATTCCTGATAGCATCTCCTATTTACAATTTGAGGAACTATGTACAAATTTACAAAGTGGAGCAGCAGGTTAAGAAAGTGTTTTTTTCTTTCTTTCCAACATGTTCCCCCTGAGGAGGGAGGGGTATAAGAAGACAACGAAGTAGGTGCTATAATCTTCAAAGGGTGCCTAGTTTCTCTCCCAGCCTGATCTTGTCGCCGCTGTTAAAGACAAACTCGAAGTTCTTGGGCGCTTCGAAGACCAGCACGATGGTGGAGCCGAGGTTGAAGTCGCCGATGCCCTCCCCTTTGGTCATGGGAACTCCGTCCGCTCCCTCCTGGGTGGGCGTTGAAAGAGCCTTGTCGTAGAAGGTCCCTGGGTTGTACTTGCCCCTGAGGTTGGTGGATAGCTCCTGGATGGCGAATTTGGAAGAAATATAATGAAGTCCACAATATGAAATCAACTATTCCTGTCGGTACTGCTTAGTGGAAAGTGGCAGTAATGAAATCCACTCACTAAAAGCACCTTCTTCATGATGTCACAATTACCTTTGTAAATTTTGACAATGGCTATAACAATGTACTCAATACCCTAAATGTAAAATATTTTGCAATGTTACATTTTCACAAACTGTGTACTCTACTGAATAAGCACAAGAGTATGGCCATGCAAATATCTGGGGAAAAACTAATACAAACAGAAATACTCTCCTCCATAAAATTATATCAAATTTTTGCCATATGACACTATACATCATTTTGTCATACAAAACAGAAATAGTTGCCAAATTTAATCATTTGACAAGTTCACTTTTACACAATCCATTTGCCTGCAGAGGCACGAAATCAAATCAATTCATCGATTATCAGCCTTGGTTTAACTACTTTGACTGCTCTCTCAATTTACAAATAGTCTTACAAGTCTGAAATCACAGATAAGAATTTACTGTAGAGGATTAGTTTTCACTAACTCAAGAACAGTATAATTGCCACCCCCATCCCGGAAAAGAAAAAAAAAATGGGGTAGGCTCTGGCAAATACAGAAAAACAGTAACAGCTTCATATATATATGAGAGCAGGGTGGTCCACATGTTGAAATTTGAGCATGCAGTAAGCTCTGAATGTGAGAACATTGCAGAAATTGTTTGTGCTCAGAGCACACAAGACGAGCATATAGCACGCAATATTTCGCCACTCGTCATGTTGCTTACGTTCAGTGGTATATCTCATGTTCTGCACACAATTTTCTAGTAGTTCAATGTTTGTCAAGTTTCGCACACATTTTTCCCATGTTTGAATACATTTTTTTTTTTACAGCATGCTGCCAAATCTCTAGGATGTCGCATAGCATGTTGCTGGCTTTCGAGGAAGTTGCACAAGAATTTGAGCATGTTGCAGCGACATGCTCAAACCCTTCATGGACCACCCTGATATTGTGAGATTCCCATCTATATACCTTGTCACAGTAGAAAGAGATAGACCCAACATTGGTGGCGCCAACAGCAGTCAGGGAGAAGAAACCATGTGTCCAGGAACCCGTCACACAAACCCGCTCGTTGTAGTTAAACAGGCCACGGACCCATCTTGCAATGCCTGGATTCACTGAGAGTAGTTCCCCTGGGAAAACAAAAAACAAAAAACAAGTAACCAAAGGAAAACATAAGATAGAATTCATTCAGCAGTCAGAGAACAGGCCAAAATATTTACAGAAGCTGTATAGAAGATGAATAGATTTAAAAAAACATAGACCAAAGGAGAACATAAAATGGGATTCATTCTGTTTCACAGAACAGACCAAACTGTTTCTTTACACATGTTTTTTTTTTTTTTTGACATTTGCAACACAGATATGACCTTTAGCCACATAATTACTCTCCTGAAGGTGCCTTACCAAAACTTATCTTGATAGCATGCATGATAAAACTACCTTGATAGCATGCATTCAAATGAGGGCCAATGAAACAGAATTTAAAATGTTTTTCTTGCATATTTTGAGAACAACAAAAAATGTACGAAGGGGCAAGGAGAGTCAGTCAGGGCGACGTTTGAGCCCCATACCTGGAAAATGCCTCCTGTGATTGGCGGTCCAGTCTGTCGGGGAATGGAAGCGATGGTAGTCGCCTGGTGCTAGGTAGATAACACAGTGGTAGAGATTGGTGCCTTCCCTCTGGCACAGGGTAGAATGATAGTCCTCGTCGGAGACCTGGCAGAGAAGCGACAGAAATACGAGTGGATAAAAGGATAGCAGAAGCAGAACAGGGAAGGCGATATTTGAAACTAAAATTGACTAAGAGAGATGAAAAAAAAAGGATTTTTATGCGTTATTACTGGGCAAAATGTTCTATTCAATATACATATTATATGTGTTTAAAGGGGAAAGCACCAAAATGGTGCAAAAAAATAAAAAATAAAGTTTGCCCTTAAGTTCATAGAGGGTGAAAGAGCGCACTTTGCCCTTCTACACAAACACTGATACATAACACATGCCCCATCTTTGTAATTTCTTCTACTGACTGTCAAGGACAGTGATGATTACCTAACATCACAAAATAATACGTTTGCCATGATAATCTAATCTGAAAAAAAAAAGATAATACAAAAATAATCTAAAAAAGAAACATCAAAGTACACGTACGCATCTGGGAAAGAGATAAATCTATATTGTGTGTTTGTACAGCAAACAAGCAGCATTGCATTCATCAAAGCAAGCTTCAAAGTCACTTTGCCGTGAACATTTCATTGTCATGCTGAGTGCACTATCACACAACTATTGTTTCTCTTGATCCTTGTTCCATGTTCCACGTCACTGACGGCAACTGCCAGGCTGAGGAAAAACCATTTACTATTGACTATCTATTTCTGCTTGAAAACTGCCAATGAAATTATCTACGTGTATAGCATGGCTATCACTACCAGTGAACAGAACCACGATTGCATTCATCATAGCAAGCTTCAAAGTCACTTTGCCGTGCACATTTCATTGTCATGTTGAGTGCACTATCAGACCACTATTGCTTCTCTTGATCCTTGTTCCATGTTCCACGTCACTGAAGGCAACTGCCAGGCTGAGGAAAAACCATTTACTATTGACTATCTATTTCTGCTTGAAAACTGCCAATGAAATTATCTATGTGTATAGCATGGCTATCACTACCAGTGAACAGAACCACAAAAATTAACATAAATAGATTTTTTGAGTGTATAAATTCGGCCAGTTTTTATCAAATGCATATTCGACACTAATTGCATCTTTTAACTCACCAAACTCTTTTTTACCAATAAAGGTGTACCCTTTATAAACAACATCTTCCATTGCCATACTAATCAGCAGGGAAATCATAAGATCGAACCAATACATTTTTACTTTCTACACACAAATCCTGCCCTGCACGTATTTGTCATAAAACCAGAAAAATACGCTGCGTGACTGACAGAGAGACTTCATCCACTATTTTATGCCCAGAGCACGGAACATTGAAAAATGTCATTAAAACTTACACACCTGTCACAACTCTAATATACATCAACTCATATTTCAGCCACAATGTAACTGCCATTTGGCATCATTTCCCTTTGGCTTTCATAAACTAGTAACAACTTTAGAACAAACTGTTTCGTACAAGAGAAAAGATGAACACCTTACCTCATACTGACTGGAGTTGGTGTTGGTTTTGTCGGTGCATTTGGGTCCAAGGAAGTCCTTGAGTGAGTACGTAATGCCTTTAACTTGTTCTAGCTTGCTGTTGTGAACTTTGCCAAAATGGAGGACAGTACCATCGCAAGGGCTCACCTGTAATAGTCAAGACAATTTTGTGTGTATTGATGAAATTAAGTGATGCTTGTTTATTAACAAACTATTTTTTTTTCCAACATGAAGGATTAATTGTACCATCACTTCCATCCATCTGTCGTTTAATACACATTTATACTATCACAGGAACTTTCATACCAAACTGGTCCATACCAAGTAAAAATTTTGATCATACAGTGTCGTTTGTTTGTTTTGTTCGTTTTTTTTTTCAACTTTCTTTATATGATTCATGTCAATACATATAACTGATATCACCAGCTTCAGGATTTCTCGCACATTTCATGAGCAAATGAATGTCATCTACATACAGATATCTGTCTGTCTGTCTGCTTATAAATCTGTTAAATGGGGGAGTGGTGATGATGTTTATGTTAAGTTTAACCTAGCATCAATCAGACATGTCTATCACTTTGACCATAAGATTCACTTGAGTGAATTCATGTATTAAAGCAGTTCTAATCTAGTCCATGAAGATGAAACAAAGACCCGGCATTAGGTATAAGTTAGGTATAAGTATATACAAAATGTGAACAATACTTATAATGAAAATGTTTCTGTATTAAACCGTCTGCAGTTATGGTTTAATGAGAAAAATATTGACCTCCACTAATCTATAGAGCAATGGATAGTGATGTGATTGCCTAATAACTTATCCTTTTTGATACACTTTCATAGCAAGACTTTGTTTTGGTGGAAAATATGCATTGAAAATGGGCAAATATTCGCAAAATGCAAATGAGATAATAGAGGTGTGTTGTTTAGTAGTTGCAATTAATTTTTGTATTTTTTTATCACACCAGGGGCCCGTTTCATAAAACTTGTCATCAGTGACAAGTTGTCATAGAAGTGACAAGCTACTGAAATCCTTGCATCTGCTTGGCTGAGAGTAAATTTGTCATAGAAATGTGGCAGTTGTCACTGATAAAAAGTTTTATGAAACAGGCCCCAGGAATCATGAACTGAACAAGTCTTGATGGATAACTGTTATGAAACAGATTCATATGTGATCCTGCATCACAAAACCAACAAAAAGTCACCAGACCTGGGTTTTTAGTTAGAGGCAGACTCTGAGAGACCAGACTCGAAGCTTTAGAATTAGGAATAACTCAATTCAAATGGACTCTCCTAACATATCTAATCATAGAAGAGAAAACACTTGATCAGGAAAAGTGTTTACTGGGAGCAGAGGCTCTATAAAGTATAGGGTCTATTCAAGCACTTAATCCTACTATTAAGCTGCCCTAGCTGTGCAACGAATATGACAAAAATAGGTTTTGAATCTCCACAACAACAACAATGAAGGGATTATCAAATCAAGCTGAGATTCACCATGCTCCATAAGCATATTCTTTCCCTTGACTAATACATGCTTTCAAAGCAGTATTGCTTTATCCTTTCAAGTTATAAGAGTTGAAAGGGAGGAATGCGTAAAGGGTTTTTAAAGAAAAGTTTGCCTCTAATACCCCGTTCACAGTCCCACTTTTGTCTAGCACATCCTCTGGAGGTTGTGCTGTGTTTACGCCGAACAATGGGGGCTGTGAATGGTCACGGCGTATTAGCGTCTAGCACAAGTCTGGAGTGAGTCTGGCATGAATCTAGCGTGAATGTCTGTAGTGCTTGACAGCCTAGCACAAGTCTAGTGCAACCTCCAGAGGTTGTGCTGTGTTCAGGCCAGAAGAGGGGATTGTGAACCGTCTCGGCACAAACACGGCGTGAACATAGTCTGGTTTTCAGACCCTTTGCCAACTGTACTCCTTTTACAAAATGCACCCTCCGCGGATTCTGTTGCCACCCTTAGTGAAGTCACCGTTTTTGTCAAAGGATAAGGCCTATCAGCTTAACCTGCTCCTTCTTTTGTTGTTAGAAGCAGTAAATATTCTGAAAAGGAAATAAGTGTGAGAAAACGGTCTGAAAACCAGACTAGCGTAAACACAGCACACACTTCCAATGACAACAGTGCTGGAAAAAAATACCCTTCCACTGATTTCCATAGAAATGTAAGCTGACCTCACTCTAGACAGCAAGGGGACTGTGAACGGGGGTCTCTCTTACCATCCACTGAGTTTGTATAAAAAATGGCTAGTTTTCATCTATCATGTCCTCTCTAGAGGTCCTCCTAGACAGTGGGACTGATCACACTATACTCTACCGCCCCCCCCCCCCAAAAAAAAAAGGTTGTAGAAAAACTGCTGAAACATACTTTCCCATTCATTTCATGATCCCAATCTCAGAAATAATGTAGAAAAAGACAGACTCTCTCAGAAAACATGAAAAATTCGAGACTGACTTAGCTGACCCGTGTCACCTTTTTTAGGCCCCTCGTAAAAATCAAGAGGTGCGACTTTTTGTTGGTTTTGTGATGACCAGTCACATATATATTGCGACAGTGCATTGTAGAATCACGAAACCTACGGCCTCTTAAATACTAATTTGATAACAGTGTTATTAAGCCCCCCTTTATTGATTCCAGTACTTAATTTTACCTTGGACTCTGACGACACTATAATGTGCACCTTGTTTGCTCGATAACTTACCTGTTTTTCAGTATGCCAAGGTATGTGTATAATTTGATAGCAAGACTTTCTTTTAAGGAAAATGTGCATAGAAATGGCCAATCATTTCCATAATTCATAAAATGCAAATTAGATTATTAAGGTATTTCAATAGCTTTTTTTTTCTGTATCACATTATTGCATCAGAACCAGGAAGGTCTTGATAGATACAAATCATATAACTACAATGTATAAGGATTCAGATTCATATATCGCGGCAATGTGTTGTATAATCTCGAAGCCTGTCCCTTCTGTAGCCTCTTGCAAACCAATTTGCATGTCACATAACTGCAAATACTATTTTTTTTCTGAATTGGTTGATTCCAGTACTTGATTTTCCTCTGATGACGCCATGTATGCTTTCTTTGGCCGATACCTTATTTATTTTTCACTACGCCAAGGTACGGTTTGATAGCAAGACTTTGTTTGAAAGGGGAAAATATGTTGAGAAATGGCAAAATATTTACATAATTTATTATGCAAATGAGATGCGTGTTTTATCTTAATAGCTGAAGTTGGTTCTTGTATATCTCTTTATCACACTAGGATTCGTGATGATTACTATATATTATCAGGATTATGATTTACAGATTATCGACAATGCATTGTAGAATCTACACCTGCCAGTCCTGTATCCTCTTGTATGCCAATTTGCATATTGCATAAGTACTTTTATTCAGTTCTTTTGAACTGACTGAGATGCAGGACTTAATTTTGATCGGGCTCTGACGACACTACTTTTTGTTTGCCCGATAACTTGTAAGTATGATTAAAAACAGAAGTAAACATAAGTACTATACATGTGCATAATACATATTATGCTGTAATGCATTGCTGTATCAATGGCAACCCCTAATTTGCATATTTCATCTCTTAATTTGCATAAAAATGAATGTTATGAACAATTGATGATCTAGCCACTGTCTTTCGCACCTTGCATACTTACATTATTACTATTTTTGCATTTCTGTGGAGATTTTACGAATTTTAAATCATCAAAACACCTTAAAAAGCAAGGGATTGGCTGCCATTTTGTTTATGCAAATTAGATGGTCATAGACTTAAAATTTTGCTTGGGAACTGGAATTTTTGAATTCAGCATACTTCAATTACACAAAATAGACCAGTTCCCAGCTTTTACTAAAAAATGCCTCTGACATTCATATTTTCCCCAAATCCCACTAGACTATGCCACAAAACTCTTGCCATCTAGAGTGGCATGGACTTTGTGCTACACCTGTATTTACCATCAGATCATGAAATATCTTGACTCGGACTACTTAGGCCAAACTTTGTACCTTACAGATCAGCTACGTCACTCTCAATAATGTGCAACTCATTCTTTGGAAATACAAAATGGTGCCAGTTCCACCACCTACAACTGTACTGGACAACAGGTGATTCATTCAAGGACAGTATGCCATCAGGAAGTTTCTCATTTTAATAACACAGTCAAGTTCTAATCAGTACAAAAAACAAGAAAAGATACCAAGCCACCTCTTTCTGATTTTTTTTTTTTTCTAAATGAGGAACACCTTTACATTGCCCCGAGTGTAAGCATCACCCTGCACAAACTATCACATCTTACTGGTCCACTTGAAATTTAGGGACCTGCATTTCATACAGTATTTTGTCAGATATGTGTTTTTTCCAACGAATTTGCTCTCAGCCAATCAGATGCAAGGATTTCAGTAGCTTAACAGTTTATCAGGAAAAAAAAAATCTGACAAAACGCTTGCTGAAATACCCCACCAGATCTTTATTTTCATCAATGCCAACTTATTTTCCTTTAATCAAGCACAACAGAGCTTGACATTTCCTGCACCAGAGAATGTGTAGGCCTATATGTGTAGACTCACAATGCTCAATCAGTGCAATCCAGGGCCATTTTTGCCTGGGGACTTTGGGGGGAAAAAGAGCAATGCTTCATGAATGGAAAATTACTGGCCTCTTTTATCCATCCATGGTATGCAGTAGAAGCTGCCAACCAATCAGAGAGCAGCACAAATGCACACACCTAAATCAGTGAACTACTACAAAGCTCCCACCACAAATCAACCTGGCATGCTGGACCGACGATGTATAACAACGAAGTTATGTAAAATATCCATAGATGAAGGACATGATGTGGGTAAACCACAAAACCAGAAGTGTACGTCCAAAGAGCGATCGATCAGATCCCTATCGCGAGGTGATATCGCTTGATATCGGCTACTGTATAAGTGGTTTCTTTCGCGGTGGTTTTATTTTCGCGCTTTTCGCGCTTTGAGGTTGAACCGCGAATTTAACACCACGCGAAAATGTTTTGAACTCGTGGGTTGTTACAACGCTATCATTACCGACCACGTATTTAAACACACGCGAAAAAGTCGGCACCGATGGAAACCGCGAAAGTTTCTGTACGCGAAAGAAACCAGTATACAGTATATGCAATAGGGAGAATTGCAGTTGAGACAGGAAGCCTTTACCAGAACTCTGCTGTTTCACGTCAATACATTTTTCAAAAGAGAAGAAATGATAAATCAACACCAACAAAAACAATGCATGACCTTAACTGATATTATCTAAGTGTCCTTGTTCCTGATTCTTTACTGGGGGTTGGATGTCTGCATTGTATACCAGGTATTTGTTGTAGACAAACATTGATTCATACTTGTACACTGACCCCAACAGGTGACTCTGTTGTTGGTTTTTAATGGCGTTATCATTCGATTTGAACACTGATGCCAACCGGCTTGAGGTGACAGATAAGCGAGATGTAGTCTCAATTCAAGAGTTGTTTTACACAGCACAGCACCAATCACAGAAAGGATGGCGGCTACAGCCAGCAAACACGCGAGACAAAAACAGCTATAGCTGTTCTCACTTCCGAAAAGTCCATGAATGCTGCACTGATACTGTACAAGCATAAAAGATGTAGGGATAGCAGCTCTTGCTGGAATGGCAACTTCCCATAGCAACAGCCAATTGGGAAGCGGGATTCTTGAGGTTACCACGACAACTGCCATTCCAGCACAAGTTGCTGTCATGCCAACTTTTTATAAAGAATGGGGCCTGGATGAAGCTGTACAGAGAATAACCCCTATTTGCAAAGCACATTCATGTACGTCAGTTCATGCAGCACTTGGTGACCATGAAGTATGTACTAAGAGAGATACTGGTCATTTGTACCTCTCTATATATATTCATGATTTATCAGGGGTTGAATGCCTTACACAATCCCAGCCAAGATGGCGGCAGCAAGAAAACATCTCCCAACATTCTGTGCAAACAGCTCCACCACTGCACTCCCAGCAAAACTCAAAGGACACCCACCCCTACTGCAGCTATTGTCACACACAGGTTCCTATATTGACTGGAAAGTTTATCGAGTCAGACGGCTAAAGGACAAGCATGAAAAAATGTAGATATCAACTCTAGTGTCTGCCCTACCACCATCTATTAGAGAAAAAAAATGGAAAAAGTTATGAAAAAAATAATAATATAAAAGCCCTAAATAACTCATGCCTTACACAACATGACTACCTTCCAATAGGGGCTAAAGGCCAACAGAATGCCCCAGCTTCCAGGAAAGAATTTGCGCTTACAGAAAAAGAGAGAGAAAAAAAAGTGCCATCACATACCAGCAGCAATGCAGCTCAACAAACACATCATAAGCTTTTTCTTCTTCTTTTTTACACAACAAATGGCCATAATTCAGCTGCTCACAACTTGCTGTCTGTGCACAAGGCTGCTATAGGAGCCTTCAAATTTTATATGGATCAGTTTACTCGAATGTAAAGCAGTATGTTGATATCAAAATGTATTACTTTTGAAATGACTGTCAGCCCAACAGATTTAATACTGTGACAATATGGTTCACTATCCTTGCTTGGTCAAAACGTAGGAATAATGCCTCCGGCACCCTTCGGGTGGAGGCATAAAAAGTACACAATTGAATTTTGAGATTTGGGATGTATTGCCCATTCAAAACGATTCTTTGAGTCTGATCCAATGTAGACTAGTGACAGCAGTCTATGACACGTGGTGCTACGAGACACAAACTGCTTACACTCAGCATCACCCGCTTTCCTGTCTCTGCTACACACGTGCCTGCAAATTGCATGTTCCTGCCAGAAAACACCATGCCAGACTGTATTGCTATAAGCATGGCACACAACTGCAGCTCGATAAATGCCCTTCGTTGGTTACAGTTACTCAAAAAATACAGAATTTGTAGATTCTACCCTTCATTATTAGCGCAGAACAGCTTTTGTGAGGTTTACATATCACATCAAATTTGCTTCATATAGGATAAGAACCTCAATTTAGAGAGATTTGAAAAATTGAATGTGAGTATGATGTTCTCATCTGGAGCAATTGTGGGCATGCCCCCTACTTTCACCTTTCTCCCTCAGTATTTTGGTGATGGTGCATGAAATAAGCAAAGATTCTAAATGATCTAATCATCTATTCATATTTCCTAGATAAAGTGCACGCAGTCTCAGTTGATATCATACCTTCAGGCTTTTTGTTGAGCTTTCAAGTACCGTATGGTACATTTCTCTTTTATCTTCCTGTCAAGTCAACTGCTGTTGAATACATCTCCCAAAAATAAAGTGGAGAAAGTCAACCCTCCCTCCCCCCCCCCCAAAAAAAAAAATATATATATGATGGAAATAAGCAAACATTGAGCTTACAAACAAGGCATACTTTGGTACAAGTGTATTTAAATCAATTAAATAAATGTCAGAGCAAATTAATTGATAACTTGCTAGTTGGCAGCTTTCAGCTACAAAACAAAATATGGCACAGAGAATCAAAATACCAAGAATAAAATTCCTTTAAAAATTTCTATTATGATTTTTACTGGTCGGGGACCATCGGACTAGCGCCAGTGTCAAGCATTGATACTGATGTGCCCTCACAAAGTATGCTACATTGTATACCGGACACTTCAATGTGTACCATTCTCTTTTACACATTCAACACTCCATAGTAACAGTCACCTGCACCTTGCTACACCTGGGTATTCCTGTAATCTTTCAAAATCAAAACTATTGACTCCAAATTTTTCCACATCTCGCCCCAAATTCAAATAGCAATTTGCCTCATATTACAGTCACGTACATGTATCTTCTGTAAAGACAAAACATTACGATTATCTAATAAGCAGTAAACTGGATATGAACTCAATTTGACATTTCTAAAACTTGCCAAGCAAATAACACATGCCTAAAGTTTCCTCTTTCTCATAGCAGCCCAAGATAGAGCCGGATGGAAACGGTCGACCGCTTACTATTCCTCTAGCCTCCCCAACGATCGCACAGGTCGAGGGATAAGTAAGTAAGTAAGTAAGTAAGTAAAGTTTCCTTTCGTTTGAGGGGCGGACCCAGGAATTCTGTAAAGGAGGGAGCAAAAAAAATATTTCTGGTGCCACTTTCGGGTTTCATTGGCTGACAAGCAAAAACAAAAAAGGCTTTGCGCAATTTTGTGGTGCCACTACGATAGACAATTAAAGGGGGCACACGTGCCTCCTTTCATTTTTGTCTTTTTATCTCTTTTAAGAAAAATCAAAGGCCCGCCCCCCCCCCCCCCATCCGCCACTGTCTTTGGAGTCCAAGGTAGTGCTATTCATTTTCTCGATTGATATTGACAGACTTAACACGAGATCCAGTTAGTGATGTTCATAGGAGAGTCTTACCAATGTGTGATGCTTGTCGATTGGCCGAACGTCTGGTTTCAGTTCGCGTTTGAAGAAATCCTGGAGATTACGGTATGCCTTCAAATCTTCGACCAGCGCCTCAGCGACATTGCAGCTGAAGAGCCGGGAGTAGAGACTGTACATGGGAACGCGGAGAAAGACAGGTACCTCGACACTGTTGACCTGACCCCATAGCCGGGACAGGAAACGGAATGGTATCGACCGGTAGAAGTTGACCTGATGATGGGGAAAAATAGGGATTTGTGTCAATCTCTTGAGAAAAACCTGGACGCTGCTTTAATCCTCCATGATACTCCTCAACTTGAAATGCATTTTCAACAGTTGGGGAGTTTTACACATGTATGATGTATCCAAAGTACAACTTACTGTAAAAGTGGACATTTTCGCGGTGTTGAAATTTTCGCGCATTTCGCGCAACCAGAAACTAGCGCGAAAATAAAAGCACGCGAATATTTTTGCATGCCATATGTTCCAGTGGTTTCATGTCTTGATTCCGCGGAATTAAAAATAAGCAAAACTCTTCTCACCCGGCCCAGTGGAAAATATCCACTTTTACAGTACACAAATTGCAAACTGCACCTCTGGAAAAATGAAAAATAAAGGGAGTACTGCACTGCTGAAAATGGTTCACTTCTGGTGAGATGAAAAGACATACTTCCTCGCATTAAACAAAGGAGCATTTTGAAGTATGGTTGTCACAACTGTGACATTCCTACATGCAACATGCATTTGTAACATCTGTCTTTTCAACTTTACTAGTTACAACTGACCTACATGTACAGTTATGCAGTGTACTGACACGGCATGAATGTATAAAACACTGGCGTACAAATACCTGTGAAGCAAAAAAGAAAATGATGAACACAGGCAAAACACAAACAAGACAATGTATTCTGAGTGATGGGTGACCAGTATAGTGTTAGCGAGTGTTGAATCTCCCGACTGGAAGGATATGATTAATGTCGCACAATGCAACCAATGGACATATCTTACTCTTTTACCGAGGTTCCATCATCATCTATAGTAAAAATTCACTCAGTCTCACTTATCCCGTCCTTTTCAGTTAAGGGAAATTATTCAAATTTCAAAAGAGATTCTGTTTAATCTGAAATTAAACCTTGCAGACAGATTTTTAACTTGGAATTAAGCATTACGTGGTAACCTACAAGTATAAACTACCCCAAACACCTGTAAATTCAGCATGGTATCAAGGTATACACAAAACACATACGTACGTATGTAGGTGCAAAATGGCTGTCCTGTAGGCTGTAATGGCCGTTATGTGCTGTAGACAATATCTATGGAAATCTAACGTTACACAAAATAAATAGTCACATTGCCTGTTGGTTTAAGAAAGTGTAACTTTGTTTGTATAATTCCAATCATACTAGGGTCTAGACGATATCTATAAAGTTTAGAGAAACTTAGACAGAAAGATCCGTCTGTCCGGAGGACTCTTTTTATATTTTGCCATTAACGCTGTCCTCCGTAGGAGGGGATCCGTGAAGCCAGACGCAGTCTCCGCGGAACATTCCGCGACGGACAGATACAGACCGATCTTTCGGTCAAAGAGAAACTGGGGATTCCTTCTACTAGTTAAATGTAGCGTTAGTGTATATTTTAGTCTTCGTTGAGGTTTCCAGTTTGAAACAAACTGTCAATTTCAAAAGGAACCACATCATTCAGTCATTTCTGATTTCATCAATGGCATATCCAACTGCGATTTAAAATCAGCTAAAACTGCTCATAAGAAATTAAAAATCTTGCATCCGTAGTGATTTCGCAGGGAATTCTGATATCCTATTCTTTTTCTGCTAACCGGTTGTGTAGCTGTGATTAATTTCCTGGCAATTTCTTTAGAGAAATTCAGACATCCTCGCAGTGTCATTGAGATAACTTTCACCTTTGTTCATAAAGTTTCTCAATCTGATACTCCCTACCCTTTTTCAGAGGTATGAAATCATAACAAGACTCGCATGAAAAGCACTTACAATATATTTCCTGTAAAGGGCAAATTCCTCATCTGCAATATCGATATGTTTGCACAATTTTTCTTCTCTCTTTGGAGCTGCAGCTGGTTGAATTCCTCCCAAGTCCACATCTTCGTCTTCGGCGGATTCAGGCAATCGTAGTTTCACATCCAAAAACTCGCACCATGGTAACAAAATGTAGCCGATGCGAAGGCATGCTTTGTATGGATTAACTCGCTTCAGGTACGGTAATTGTCCAACGAAAGGAAGGAAGTTCACGTAGATGAAATACCAGGCCTGAACAGTCAAGAAGATACTCAGAAACGCCGGTATGTGCCCAAGAAGAACAAGCACCTCCATCTTGGCTCAAACGGTTACCACCCGGCGCCACACGTCACACGAGCTATCGTACAACGCACAGCTAGAGCCTAGGGGAACGGACCGGACGCCGGTGTCTCGGCAGAGAGCCGCACCTATTCCTTGACAACACGAGGCCCGATCGAAGGCAAGGGCGTTAACGTTACTTTTCGGAGCTAATTTCACAAGTAACACTTTCCATTCGTGGTTAAATCATCATCAGTCTGGAATTTCAATTGATTTTCTTCGTTTTTACATGCTTGTCAGCATACTGCAGGACCAATTTAAGGGTTAAAATTTCTTAAAATATTGGCATGAAATTTGGCGTACGTCTTCCCTCCTTCACATTCCCTGACGGGAAGACTTGAGCAAGGTGCGCATGCGCCATAAACCGACATCGTTCTTATTTTCGCGAACGCTCTTAGTCTTCTGTCAAGGACCAATTTATTGTCGATCACTATCACGTAGATCGGTGTTACCGATGCTGATTGAGCACGAAACGTGCACATCGCAGCGGCAGGTGGCTCGACGATATTTAATTTAAATTCCCACTTTTGTGTGAAAGTATGCTCACAAGGGGCCAATCTTGTTCATTTCTTAAATCAGGGGGGGCATTTCATGAAGGAACTTGTCGGATAAAATATCGGACAAGTCAATTATATCCGACAAGTTTTGAGAAATTCTTTCGTCTGATTGGCTGATTTCTCTGAACTTGTCGGATATAATGGACTTGGACATTTTATCCGACAAGTTCCTTCATGAAATGCCCCCCAGGTTGTGCTAAAATGCAGTAACATAATTCATTGGGTTAAGTAGAGGGGCCCACACACTACAAGCTCTGTCTTTTTAGTGGGTCCCTCCATTTTTCGCACGGTATACATGTACTTCATTTCGATCACTTCTGTTTCTTTTTTACTATACAATGTATGATTACTATAGGTCCTCAATTATTGTACAGTCTTTTCATTTCACTATGTTCTATTTACCTTGTTCTCTGTTATCAAAAGAAGTGAAACATATGTTATGTCGAAAAATGAAATAAACTTTGAATTGAATTGAAAAAATTGAATATACGAGTAGAAACGTGGCGTTATAGATATTACTACGTTTAGGACCCTATAGGCCTATAATTCTTAATTGAATTCAAGTATTTATCCTGAAGTGGATATGATCATCTAGTTGTGTCTGATAATGCTCAAAAGGACGAACACGCTTGTAGAACATAGTGGTTGTTGCTACTATCAGTCAGAACTCGTGGATTCCTCCATTATACCCAGACATGGCACCCCGTGATGGGCCAAATACGGAACACATGAGAAAGTATGGGATTATAGCCCCGACCAGCTTGGTCCACTTTTTTTTTTTTTTTTTTTTGGAAATACCAATGGAATCTAGTGTTCTTATACCGTGGGCATTGAACGAGTTGAACTGTGGTCTTTTACAAATATAAGGCATATTTCAATAATTATGACGCCACTTCAAGAGCTTATACAACTTTTGTTTTGCGCTATCGATATATAGAGCAGATTATAAAACCCACTGTGGACTTATGTTTCGTGGATAGCTTCACTGCCTTTTGCAGTCTTCTGAGTCGGATTTCATTTTAAGGGAAACTCTACCCAGAAAATTAAGTTTGTGTAAGCAGTAAAAAAGAAGAACAGGACTGTGAAACTTGAGGCAAATTCCGATCAAAACTGAGAAAGCTGCACGAGACGGAAATTATCGTGACAGGCTTTGAAGCAAGTTTTCCGGAATCTGGACTTGAATAAATTAGCAACAGCTAAATTAAGTCTGTGCTCTCTTCTATTCGACAAAACACGAAGGGCTGGAAATTATTACACCTATTAGCTTGCACTGAATTATAATTGACGTCGGTCCACATTAATAGTGAATATAATTTGGCGCAATTTTACTGTTCATCAAACAAGATTACTGTTCTTCAAATATCAAACATTTTTCCTCTCTTCCAAATCCATGGATTTGACATAAACTTCCTTCGTGAATTTCACGAAATGAAAATGTCAAAGAGAGACGTTTGCCTCGATCCGTTACGCAACCACCTTACAAAATTTAATAAACAGACAAAACGAACCCTGGGAAACGAACAAACAAAGTAAAGCAATGAAACAGCCACCCGTGAGTTATCATCGTGGGGGCTCAGGACGCAATCACACGATTTTATATAATCAGCAGTTATAGATCAGCATTCCAAAATCTAAATCATGTTAAAACGGGGATTAAAAAGTTCCCTCACAACACGTTGATATGCTCAGTAGGTGGGCAAATCACTCTCTTACGCGTGACATCTCAACCGGATTTTCCAAAATTAAGCGAACAAACCTTCATGAGAAGATAAAAATATTACGTCATAATTCCCATTATTCCTCATTCCCCAAACAAAGAAACAAATACCGAACGAACGGACAGATAAACAGTCTTACTCAATATACACAATAAAGGGGCGGATCCACCACAAATTGCTTGAAGGGGGCGCAAAGCAAGGTACCGGTATACCACTTCCGGATTTCCGACACTATATATACCGCAAAAAAAAAAAAAAACACACACACACACACACACAAACAAAACAATCAAAACAAAAAAAAAACTGGAATTTTCTCACGCCACCTTCTTGGTTTCATCGGCTCATTAGGGGAAAAAAGACTTAAGTGCAGTTCTGGCGCATACTTCTTCTTTCTTTTTCTTTTTTCTTTTTTTTAAGAATCAAAATAACGGATAGTAACGGGGGCACCCGGTGCGCCCTTTTAATTTTTTTTTTCATTAAAAAATAGAAAACAAATCAAAGGGGGCGCACGCCCGGTGCGTACCCCACCCCCCCCCCCCCCCCCTCCTCTGGATCCACTAGTACAATACAGCCTTTCTCAGTCACTATTAAATGCTCGGTTGTTTTCTTACCGTGATGATCTTATCGAAAAACATAAAGCCTACTTTATTTATCCGTACAGTCTTGATAGAGACTACGCGTAGTTCGTGATCCAGGAGCGCCACTGACCTTTGAGACATCACCTCATGAGCGGATGTGTAGCTTATGATTCAGTCGTTTTATGCGGACAACTATTTTTAACATCTTTCTTTGGTCAGTAACGCAAACGCAGTTTACTTTAAACGAACTGCATGTCATTAAAATTTTCTGTTATATATTTACATATATAACACTTGATCATAACACCGCAAATTTGTCAAAAGTTATTTCCGGCAGCACAAATAAAAACATAACAGGGTCTGGTTATGTACACTGATCATATATTTATGTTTTTTTCCAGGCTTTGCCAACGTGACAACATGCTCAGTGCTCAGAAAGCTTATCAATTGGTGAGAAAAATCTCTTTGAATTTTGTACTAGTATTTCTCGGTGAGATCCAGTCTCTTGAATCGTGCATTGTTGATTTGCCTCGTGCACTTTGCAATCTTACTAAGATACCAACCCATGTCAGTAATCCTTCTGAGAGACAGCAAAACAAGCAAACAAACCTCTTGGTTAAACAAGAATTCTGAAATGGAGCAAATGATGAAATAATTCATTTCATTTCATTCCATTTCATTTCATTTCATTAAATGAATATACTGCACTATCAATAAATAATTAATCAAATAGATAAAAGAAAGTAAATAAATCAATAAGTTAACTGCAACTGTATTCAATAGGCCCAGCTACTCATCTTACACTGCTAAATTCTCACTATGTCCATAAAATTCGCCCCTTTTCAGTATACCTGGTTCCGCCCTTGTTATATCATACCTTTGCGACATAGCAAGTGTTTTTTTTTTTTTTTTCAGGTGTCTCTCAGATCTGTTGATGTGGAACTCTGTTTCTGTGTAACCATAAATTGCAATGTGCTCTGTGTGTGTGTGTGTGTGTGTGTGTGTGTGTGTTTTCTGAAGCTCATCGATAATCTTTCTAGTTGTTGCTGCCCTTTCTCCTCTTCTAAATCTTTTTTTCCTTGTTCTTCTCTCTCCTCCTTCCTCCGCTCCTTCATCGTCACCATGGAAACCTGTGTCTCTTCTTCTTACACCTTCCCTTTTCCCCTTTCTTTATGTTGCATTTCCTTTGGGCTGTTTTTTAAGTTTTTCTCTTATCCCCTAAATAACTTTTGGTCCTACTTCTCATGATCCCTTCTTTATAGACTCTGAAGTTTCAATTCTTATTTCCTTGAAGTCTGGCAAACATATTACAAACCCTACTGCAAGTAAAGGGAAACCCTAATCTTCAGAAAACCAGTACATGCTGTTTTGATTTCACAGAACAGTGATCTCTAAGAATTTACATACAATTCAGTCCCTGGGATATGGGGGCAAAAAGTACCCCCAAATTGTAAGCGCTCAATAGAGCAACACAGAAGCAAGTTTCATGCTTTTCTCTCTTATTGTCAAGTGAGTCAAATGCAAATGTACACAAATTTCACACACATACCAACAGACAGAGAAATTACGAAACAAAAACAAAAACAAAAACTTGATTTGGGGATGAAGGAGTTATGGAACACTCGATTTGAAACCAAGTACGTAAAATATGTTGCTTATTGTGAGTGTTTTACCAGGATCCATTTCAAGGGTTTCTAATTTCTTTGTACTTTTCTTTTCAAGGTAAGCAAATGAGGGAACCTCACAAGTCACAAGTCACCAAACCGATTCAGAAACAATCATAGATATTTAGATTTCTTGCAAATGTGTTAAAGGCACTGTTTACCATTGGGAGCAGTGATTTAAAAAATGTTTGAGTTATCATATTTGATTCACACGTGTAGGTATGTCAATTGTATCAATTGTTTGCAATTAACCCAAAAATATATGAAGATATCACTATTTTTCTATCAGTATGAACACAAACACACACACACATCAGTGAAGATGGTTTATTCCAGAAACAATTTTGTTATAACTATTGTTCATTTTGTGTATACATGTAATTTCAATGCTTGACATTGATTATACTGATTAAATTTTTTACATTTGTTGTTTCTATCCCTAACTCACATTTTAGAATTATATTGAAGCACTAAAGCTGGGTTTTGTTTCATCTGCAAATGGTAACCAATGCCGTAAGCTCTGGGTGGTTGATTCAGCAGTTTTATCAAAACATATATATATATATATATATGTATATATATATATATATATATATATATATATATATGTATATATATATATATATATATATATATATGTATATATATATATATATATATATATGTGTGTGTGTATTAATATATATATATATATATATATATATATATACATACATACATACATATATATATATATACATATTTATATATATTTATATATATATAATTTTCTTCGAATCCGTTCTTGTTATAAGTACACTAGCAGTAGCTGTTAGACAGCAATCAATGAACATCAGTCTTCAGTTCTTACTGAAGACTGATGTTCAGTCAGTAAAGTTGACTTTAAATAAGCAAAAACTGTTCATGAATTTATGTGTATAGTCTTCATTTGTAATTGTCATTTTTTGCTTTTTGTTTTGTTTTTTAGACTTCAAGGAGCCAACGCAAAAAGAAAATTACATTGAATTATTCAACGTGCCACATTCTACAGCCCACACTAATAATGATGGTGGTATGAAGCAACTAAGTGGCATAATAATGCATATCTACATGTTTGTGTGCATAGAATTGCAATCACATTTTTGAAAAATAAAAAGAACATTGTCATAGAATATGTTTGCCCATAGGCACATAAAAGGTTTGGCAAGTTTCAGTGTGACACAGTCATGGACATTGATATTGGGGCAAATATTTTCTCCGAGTTAGGGCTATGGACATTTGCATAATGGTTGATGTTTACACAAAATGTACATATACATACATACAGATGAATACACATACATACATACTTCATATCATACATACATGTATTTCTAACAATGCAGTGTGTATTTCTTTTCATTTCTAATAATTGGCATATCAAAAAAATAATAATAAACCTGTCTGTGTATGAGAAGAATGTACATAATTGCCTATATTATTCAGTGCTCAATACTTAATGACATAACAGCAATTTTGATTCTGATTCTTTGGTTTGGGAGATTTTCTTCTACACATCACCACTGCCAATCACTCGTATCCATATTCATTTTATTGTGTTTCATTTTCCATTTGATAAATTTTGCTACGGTATAAACTTTTTTACATCATCATTTGATAGAAATTGTTCTCTTTTTCATAATCCCCAAATCATGATTACACTGGTAAACATTTATATTATGACCTTCAAGCACTTTAAATTCACAATCAACACAATTAACACAAACCACTAAGAATTCTTGAAAGTTCATACAGTGCAGTGAGAGTCAGAGCAAAAACGTTGAAACACTGCTGTACTCTACGTCGGTCTCCTCTACGTGACACAGCTCCGGTGGAAAGAACTGCATCAACTACAGTAAAACGAGAAATGTTCGCGTGCATTTTAATTCCGCTACTTTCACGAGAGCCAATACATTTGCACAATTAAAACGCACACAAACGTTCTCACCTACACCATATGCATTGAATGCCACCGGCAATTCGCAAAAATTTCATGCCGCCAAAAAAGGCCATCATCTCCAATTCGCAAAAATTTCATGCCGCGAATAAATCCTGTTTTACAGTACACTCACCTGCCACTCTTTGGCGAGGGACTCGTCGACCGACTTTGCCCCTCGGATGTGCCTCTCTTCCCGCTTCTTAATGTGGCCATACTGCTGGTAACAGATGTAGGCAAAGCCCACACTGAGCGGGATGGGCACCCACCTCAAGGATCGCCAGTAACCAAGGAGACCGCGAGAGGATGATGCGGATGAAGAGTGATGGGAGTTGGAGGTGGAGGAAGAGGAAAAGAAGGAGAACCTACCAGAACCTTCAAGAGAGGATGAACAGTGACAAAAAAGGTAGAAATCATATGTATCACAAGTTATGAATATTTGGAAATGTCATCTGAGCTTTGATCAGCATAAAAAAGTTCCATAAACCACATTTTTGTGGTTCATTCATTATATTTTTTTTCCATTTCCAACGGAAACATATAAATATGTTACAGAAGTTGAATACACATATTACATTATAATGTCCAATAAACGAAATGCACACAGTTTGCAAAATACATAAGAGTATATAGAAATGCTGGGAATGGGGAGGAATGTTAAAAAGCAGTACTTGCAGGGTGCATTCCCCCCACAAAAAAAAATACAATAAATCAAACGACTTATATACTCTCAGACATAAAAAGCAGAATTTTGAAACAAATTAAGACATGGAAACCCAACTTATCTTTAACAAACACCCTAGACAAATGGTTGCTTTATCTTTTCATATTCATTTCTATTAATTCATCACTAGTAGTTTAAACAGTAGAATGCAAACTTCTCTTTCATCTGTGCCCTTGTTTGGACATTGGTTCATTCTCTTGAAGAATTATAAGCAGCCATTAAATTGCCAAATTTACATTTAATCCTTAAACTGTCAATGCAAATAACAAGACTTATATCAATGTTTCCATATCAAATTGGCAAATGTTTGTATTTTTGCTGACTTTATGCAGATAAATCTAACTACAAAGTTCCATCCATCTTTCAGTAAGTGGCTGAGATGTCACATGCTGAATGTCTGAAGTAAACAGACATATATTATGTCTACCTCTTTCTTGCATAATTTATCAATTCAATGATGGAGAAAAGCCCTCCCCCAAAATAAAAACAAAACAAATAATATATATATATATATATATATATATATATATATATATATATATATATCGTCGCTGGGGCGACAAGACCTCGTATCTACAAAATGTCAAATGTTCAGGAGAGCCAAAAAAAAAAAAAAACGGCGGCCAAAGCACCATAGCGAATGGGATAGCCTTTACTTTGACATGCCATGGTGGCTTCATTTTTGGAGTAAGACAGTTGGGATTTGGACAGGACATCACCTAACCCATTATTTGACTATTGACCCAAAAAAGTCATTTTCACTAAAATTGCAGATACAAGGTCTTGTATTCCCAGCAACGATATATATATATGATAATTTAGTATTTAATTCAAGAGTCAAATCGATGTTTTTTGCAGATAGAATGAAAAAGTAGTTGTGGTTTCTGCATCTCTGTTGGCTACAAGTAGTATTAATTTCATTGCAGAGCAACTTTCCCCCGTAATCCGAGTCATCATCCAGGCATTACCGTGGGAGGAGCGATTGCAACACACAAGGCACTGATTTGACTGGAAGACACGCCCTCTCCTGGTCCCTCCTAGAGACCTCCCTACCACTCTCCCTACTGGAAAATGCCCGAGAATGGAGGTATCGCCATGGCGACCTAAAAGCCTGGGGAAGGAGGAAAGAGAGAGTCAGCTTTATTGTTACTGTGAGAAAATATAGGCAAAATTTTACCAAACTCAGTTAGGGCCATGATATTTCACTCGTCCATTACATTCATAGAATTTGCAACATCATAAAAGAACTGTAAAAAAAATAATAGAAATAAAAATGAAGGACTGTATCACAATGGCCCATGTTGATGCTGGCTGTATGGGACATTAACGGTATATATCTCTTTCACACAGAGGGCAGCATTGCTTTGAACACATCATGAGCGGTGAAGCAAGAGCACATCACGAACAATCAACATGCTGAGTATGTATTGTTGCATAGTAAGGATGGCGAATGAGTAAGTAAATCTTTCAGGGTACCTACATCTTTCATGATTGAACTATAGGTGGCAGCATACACATTTTGTCAGTCTACATAGTTGCACAGAGTGAATACCTCCTAAATTTCTAAGTTGAAGTGATAGTAGTTTCCTCAATATGAAAGGAATAAGATACATGGCAGCTATGGATCTGCAATACTAATCAGTGGTTTGGGGTTGTTGTTCTTGTTTTCAAATACTGGGTACATCCCTTTTATGATTTAGTATCTTGTTTGATGTCGCAAATGGATATGTACATTTTTGATCAGTTACATGTATTAGTGGATACTGAAGGATCAAAAACACACAGACAACACTTAACTTCACTCTTCATTTATACACGTGTACCCATTGATTTAATTCACTGGAAAACTTTGTGGAGGCCATATATGGTACTTTGTGTGTCATATCTGTCATAGTTACTCCCTACCCATCAATTGCAATTATTTTTGAAAGAGCGCCCTCAAACTCCATGACACATGCTGTGTCTATCAACGAGGCAAACGGGTACAATATTTTTTTTGTCACATATTTTCACAAAACAGTAATATTGTTTGCAAGAATGTGTGCAAATTAACCCAGTGAGGATAATGTCATTTCGCTATAACACTCGTTGTATACACCTGCCTGAGTACTGTAAAATAAGGAATTTTCGCATGCATTTTAATATCACGAGCGCCAAGATTCGCGAAATTAAAATGCACACAAAATTTATTGTCTACGCTCTATGCATTGAGTGCCAGTGGCAGTTTGCGAAAATTTCATGCTGCAAAAAAGGCCGTCGGCTCCAATTCGCGAAAAATTCATGCCGCGAATATATAATGTTTTACAGTATCCTCGGGACTAATCTTTAATGGGTTAAAGATGAGCTGATTGCGGTTTACCTCGTCTCCTCACAAATCTTCCACTCACTGACACAAAATCTTCACTGAATTTGTTTACTCTTCAAATGACATGAACAAGATTTTCCTGGATCCTTTGCATCAACTGAGTTCAATTTAATTCAAATTTCTTTTCCTTTTTTTTTTGTGGGGGGGGGGGGGGGACAATCAACATAACACACTCTTTGCTTTCTTTTGTAACAGAGAATAATGACATTAACAATATAATATAAAATGATCAAAGTATGCAATAGCAAACATTATAATAATAAAGCATTGCAATGAATTCATAGTCTGAGTGAAGTGATCATTATGCAAAGTATGAAAAATTGTGGCAAAAATGCCTGGGCAAAGATAAAGATGTCATTGTAGTACTCAAATACTTGATGTTTCACTTTTTTTTCTTTCTTGAGGTATACTAAATATCCCTATTGTCTAGTACTTCCTACTATTAGCTACTTGTCTAGAATTTGGGCATGAGAATTAAATGGACTATTAGAAGTTTTTTTTTAATAATTATTATCATTATTTGGCCAATCACTGGACGAATGTCAACTAAATTTTTGCATGTCTACTACTTGAACACTAACCCCGGCGTGGGGCGATGTAAACCAGTAACAGTGCCCAGACGACTTGTATGCAATTTAGTGAAGTAATCAAGTGCACTGCGATGCTTGCAATTCAGTAAACAACTCATCGTTCAAAATGACACTTGGATTCGCAACGAAAAGCCACATGTTGTATTCAAATACCATATTGTTGAATATCATAGGCAACTATGTATCCCTCATCATTACCTCTGAAAACAAGATTAATCGTCATCATCTTTGAGACCATCTCCGTGAGATATGAGTCGCCGTTTTGAACATATCACTTAAGTAAATAACATAATCTGCGCATGCGCAAATGAATATTCATTTCAGTTCTCAGCCGGCCGTCCTGTTTTTTTTCCACACGCATACATTGTGTATTTTAATATGTGCTACATTTTATCCATACCCGATCGACAGCAAGGCTCTTAGCGCATGCGCTGTGGAAGTTGTACTACAATACGAAGTGTGGAAGGACTAAAACCTCAGATAAAATCTTTCACTGGGCTCTTAAAACAGATCGTATTGTAAATCCAATTTCTGCGCCACTGATTGTAAGTTGTCTTATCTAACAATATGGCTACAAATTTCAGTGCAAAACCCTGTATTCTGGTCTCTGGTCATGAAAATACTAAGCCACATCAGGTGGTACATCAATAGCCATAGGGCTGCAATGCGACCCCGACTCGGTACGGGTTGGGGTCACTGGTGCAGTTACTTGAATACTTTTAGCCCAAAGTTAGAAGCCTAAAATAATTTATCCCCCTAGAACCTAGGATTGTCCAATTTTATGTAGAACTCTTAGAAACTACACTTACACGTACAAAAAAAAAAAAAAAAAAACAGCACAAAGGTTTGACCTCCCATGCCAAATTAGACTGCGCACAAAGGCATAGGTTTTACATGTAGCCAATGGCGGAGCTTTGGACTCTGGAGGCGTTTAAACGGTCAAATTATGGGCAGATTTACAGTATCATACCTTTACAAATTACTCTACAACACTAGTGTTACAGCACAAGTTTTTAATTCATATTTGGGGAGCACGAACAGGGCCAGGTTTTTACACATAAATTTAATTTTGAGACATGGAAATGTTTTCACTATCGATTTTTTACAGAATTAAATTAGATCTACACGACATGTCTACATACGAGCACGACATTATCAACACAGCATGAGTTTTGATGTGATATCCCTTCGCTTTGAGTTTGTCCTCGATATGGCATGTGCCACTGGCACTGTAACCCCAGTGCCACTGGTACAATTTGATGCAATGCCAATGTAATGGCCAATGTAAGTGATGATGCAACTTAATTAGCGCAAGCGCTATTCAGGTATAAATTATTCTAGTCAACGCAACCTAACTTGGTTAAATTTACCCCCATATGCATAGCCCATAGGCATTAATTACGCTATGCATATGGGGCTGCTGGTTGCACCGTGTGTGTGTGTGTGCACTTAGAATCCATCCATGTATGTTCATTTGCAAAAATGGGAGCAGTTGAAACTTTCATAGAGTCAGATGTATGGTCAGTTTAGGTTTTAGCCGTTTTAATGTTTAGGAATCGGTATATGTATCAGCATTATGGTGGTCACTTTTTTTTTTCCCCCATGTAAAATGTTTAGTTAGCTTCGGTTTTAATTTGGTGTGTGTTTAACTGTCAAAGAAACAGGTAACCAAGATACCACAAATATGCAGTGTGACTTGGCGTGCAAATGTTGGTGTTTGTGAGTGCGCACTGGTGGGTATGTTGTTGTTGTTTTGGTTGATGTCTAGTGCATATATGGGTGTGTGTGTGTGTGTGTTGAGGGAAGGCTACGGGGGTGGGGGTATGTTAGTGGGGAAATAGGTGGGGATGGTTAGGGTCATAGGTAGATGTAGTTAGGATAGAGTAGAGTAATGGTTAGCGGGGAAATAGGTGGGGATGGTTAGGGTTAGGTAGATGTAGTTAGGCAATGGTAGAATAATGGTTAAGGGGTCAGGCAGGAATATGATTTGTTTTGATGATATACACATATGGTTATTTTGTGCTGTACGGGGGGGGGGGGGAGGGGTGGTTGATAGGTTAGATAGAAAACAAATGATGAGTTTTGTTCGGTTAAGTAAAGAATGTTTTTTTAAATATGTTTTAGGAACTGCTGTATTCTCAAGAGAGTGTAAGAGAATTTATATAATGAAGTGGATATTGAGCAATCTGATCAAGTTGATCAAGATTTTTTTTTTCCCTTTTAGAGTTATACTTTATCTGATATATTTATGTATATAGTGTGTGCTCTGCCAAAAAAAAAAAGAAACAAAAAAGAAGGAAGTTAAGTGAAAAAGTGATTGAGTAGCACACATCTCTTAGTCGGTGTGTGAGTGATAAGGCACATTCGGATTGGCTTGATTAGGCTGATCAAAATAGCTTTTTCTGAGAATTATGCAGATTTTTATGTCATTTCTTTTATAAAAACAGGGTATGATTTGGTAAAAAGAATCAAATATATTGTACTGTATGTTTGAAAAATGATTTAGCAGCACAAGAAAGAAGAATGCAGCTGCTTTCTTTTTTTCTTTTTTTTGTTGATGGACGTATTAGGGCAAGTCCAAGATAAGGTCCCCTCTGAAGGCAAAATTTCATCTTTGCTCAATATTGACATATTTGGTATCATTTTGAAGCTTATGAGTTGTAGTTTTGATTTCCATGGAGGAAAATATGATATTATGTAAATTTATGCAAATTTCAAGGGCTTCATTTACATAAATGTAAAACACAGCGTTACGTATGGGACATTTATAAAAATTCATATTTATTCAAAGGAAAGCAAATGATATTTGATTAATATGGGGACATAAGAAGTTCATCAAATAGTTTAACTTGGTATGAAAATTTAAGGATTATGCAAATGATTATGCAAATTAGCTCGTGTCCTATCATGAGATGTCCCATACGTAACAAAATGAGGTCATTTTTTTAGGTTTATTCTGAAATTGCTAAGGTTATTTGAATGCCCTTGTGGAAAGTTCTAATTTATTGTTTAGAGAAATTGAATACCATAGAAAAAAGAAAAAACAGTAAAAGAAATATTTTTTATTAGGCATTGAAATAATGTTACGTATGGGACAAATGCGTTACGTATGGGACATCCTCATATATATTGCATGTGAATGCATGTAGCTAGCTGGGAAGGTCTCTCAGTACACAAATGGTCAATCATCCTGAAGAAAGCATCCCAACTTTGTAGCTACTTTTTGAGTTATGGACACTTGAAACAATACATGTAATTGACTGAACAATTTTCAGAAAGGGGGAGGGGAAGATGGCAAAATACACAATGAAAATCAGCATTAAAGGGATGGTATAGTTTTTGTAGAAATGGGGATTCAGTTTTCAACATTTTATGAGATGACTGGAAACCAATAAAATGAATTACTAAAGAGCATACAATTCTAAGACTAGAGGAATTCAAAGTTAATTTGATGGAGATCGAATTTGAAACGGTTGTGATATAAAAAAAAATAAAGTAAAATGATTTTTTTTTTAATTGCAAGTGATACATAAATTGTCCTTATTCAGTTTTCAATAGTAGCCACAACAAAATTCATGGGTATACATACTGAGGTGTGACTCAAATTAATGACCTGACTGCTAGACAGACATCATACATCTACTCGATTACTGAAATTCCATGCAGCAGGTACATGTATTGCTTATCTATTAAAATTAATATTTCTTGTGTCAAGTTGTCTTTTATTGAAACTAAATGGCAAACTGCCCTTCATCAATGGAAATAAACACTTTAAACTATTAAATTTTTTAGTAGTAACTATCCTGATAAAAATAGGGCATACATACTCAGGTTGGTCATAAGAAATATAGAATATGATTGAATATGATTATGATGGTAGATATTTGGGGGATACTGTTCCCTTGACAATCTGGATCAGTATTTGAGTAATTTCAACTGATTCCACCTCAATAATTTAAATGCAAAAATTTGTTTATGGGTATTTTGCAAAATTATTTTGCAAAATACCCATAAACATGGTTCTCCACACACTAAACGAATGGGGGACAAAGGGCATGCATACTCAGGTTGGTCATAAAAATATAAAAATATGATTGAATATGACTATGATGGTGAATATTTGGGGAATATTGTTTCCTTGACAATCTGGATCAGTATTTGAGTAGTTTCAACTGAATTTACTTCAATAATTATGCAAAATACCCATAAACATGGTTCTCCACACACTAAATGAATGGGGGACAAAGTGTCCCATACGTAACTGTCCCATACGTAACACGTCATGTCTGTCTTTAATTAGAACCTGTAATTAGAGCTTTTTGCCTAATGACATGAAACTTACCTGTGATAATCTTGAGTGTTGTGACTTTCATCACAGTGAGTAACAAGTTGCAGAATGAAATACTTTCAGAGAGTTTTGAGGTTGAAAAAAATGTTCAAAAAAACAAAATTTTTCTGGTCCCATACGTAACGGCACATATTTTCTCTTCTAGAATATAATTGTCAAGGTCATTTTTCTCAATTTTTTACATGATTATACTTCTCCTAGATATCAATCACCATGATAAAGTTCAATATGATCACAGGCCATTAACACTATTTTTCAGGTCATAAAAGTCTCTGAATGTCCCATACGTAACGCGCGTGTTATCTTGGACTTGCCCATTAATTTTATTGTTAATATGGATTTCACATTGAATGAAACTCAAATAAAAGAATATTACAAAAAAAAAAAAAAAAATGTTAAAGCCACTGTAATTCTGGTTCATGGTAAAAATTAGAAACTCTCCTTTTGAAAGGGTCCTTACCTGTGGAGAAGTGAGGGTTCTGAGACCATGTCACAAAGTTATTAAAAAAAAAATAAAAAAAAAATTGCTGCTCCCTCTTGTGGTCATATATCACTAGCCGATAAAATAAATTTTAAATTGACTCGAGGGGGGGGGGGGGCAATACATTTGGTCTCTGGGATGTGGTTGCTGCGCTTCTTGAGGGATTCCACTAGAATTATTCTATGGCTTTAATATGTTTGTATATATATTAGTTAGTTGTTATATTTATTACATGTCTTAACTTGTCTTTTCAGGGGTCTTATTATACAAGCTTGCTTTTCTAAGACCCCTCCACTTTAAATTACATCTAGAACCTTAGCCTGACCAGACCGTTCGCGACAGCGGCGCGCTGCGTGTAGAACCAAGTTACTAGAACCTATAAATTTTAATGCATCCACTACATGCATTGTCATGTCAATTTATATTCCAATATTCTGCAAATTGTTTTAATTGCATATACCCAACAATGTATTCCTTGTTACATATTATTGTTCGTGTGTAATTTTTGTATTGTGGAAACTTTGAATAAACTTGAAATGTAATGAACAGGCTCTGTCCTACACCATCGTTCCGGAAATGTAATTTTAAATAAGGTAGCTAGAGCATAGTGCAAGTGGCAATGCACCATAAAAATCAATATGTGGGACCACAAAGATGTCGTTGGCGTGGAACGCGTGCAACAACGGACCGTATTTAACTTATGTCCGTCAAATTAATAACATAATGTTTACAATAATTATGTATTCCTTGATGAATACTTACTTCACAATTCGCGTGGCCTGCATTCTTCGTTCACGTTGACTTTTTTGGTGACCAAAAATATCTGCAGACTACTCAACTTGCCATTTCCTTGCGGACAGCGATGCTCGTACTCGGCGGTTGCGCAACTGACAACATGTGAGAATGTGCATGTGCACATAAATTACACGCGTACTAAAAAATGAATGGACGCTACATCAATAAAAAACTTTTGTAGACTATAAAAAGTTCGTATGTATGCCGTGGAAGGTAATTACTAATACACCGTTGTGTACACGTATACGAATAAAAGCAATACACCTTCCTCCACTATTTTCCACATGCATCGATCTCGATGGCACAGATATAAAGGAAGACAACTTAACTGCTGCAGATTTAATAGGGGATATAGCTTAGGGCCTCGCAACATACTCGAGTAAAAAAAAGACAAAAAGTATACAAATGCAACAATACATAGTTTCTTAACTGCACACGGAAATGCGCTATTAAAGCAGATTTCAATCTATTGATGTTGGTATACTGTCTTGCATTGTGGGGAAGATTATTCCATAAAGAAGATGCATTGTAGGCCTATGTAATACATGTATGAGTTCTTCATAAAATTTTGGCTCTTGATCTGTCTGAAAAAAAATAAATAAATCTTTGCTTTTTGAACGAAGGATGCTTACTGATGCGCAAATCTGAAGCATTTCTCTCGATGTTATAATGCGGCGCAAGTAAAACGTTCAAGGCCAGCACAGTGTAATCCCATTATAAGGAACACGGTCATAACGAAATTTCGTGATAATGAAGTAAAAATTCAAGTCCCGAAATTATTACCTATATAAGCCTATCTTTATTAATCAATTTTTTTCGGTTGTTACTGAATTTTGATAAAAACAAAGAAAACTGCCGGTCCTGAGAACTTTGTTATTGGGGGAATTGCCTGTTGTAATTAGATTGGAGGTCAGCATAAGCTTGTCAAAAATGGTGAACTTCATTTTTTGTTCCAGTGTTTCTTGACACCACCCGTGCACATCCATGTGAATATTGCCCGCGAGAGAGTTTTTCGGGCTCTGTTTAGTGTATTTCTCCTATACTCGAATTGGTATCTCTGGCGTTTAACGAGCAATCTTGGCTGTTCGATACAGGGCCCGCGGAACTGGAGGAGGGCCGAGGGAGCTCTGCCTCCCCTCCCCCCCCCCCCCCCCACACACACACACACACTTTTTTAACCACTTTGCCCTCCTCCCGTTTTTTTTCTTTTTTTTTTGACCCCGGAAGTGGCACGCGAAAAAAACAACAACAACGAAATGAATGTTGTTAAGCTTTTGCCGATTGCAAGTTGTACAAGAGCGATTCTTTTTTCGGTTAGCCGATGAAACCTTGAAGTGGGAGCGTGGATAAGTGGCACCAGAAATATACCGGCCGTGCGAAACGGAGAAATGTGACGCAGGTGACACTCTCGAGCCCCTTTTACACTTTCACGGATTGCTTCACGGACGACCACGGATCGTCATCCGTGGTGTTCCGGCATGCAAAATATCGATTTTCCTCTCAATGCCGCGGGGATACGATCCCAACTGAGTATACACCGCGGAAGTATGGAGGCTACACGGGCAAATATATACGGTGCCTATTACACGGACAGACAAGGAATGAACGCGGACCACAGCGGAAACGATACGGATCTAACACGGATATCAAGGGAGAGCACGGATTTTATTGACTTCACATCTTTATAAAGGGTGCCCCAAGTCAGCATTGGCTGGTTTTTATGGGGGCCATGAGGGCCCTTTAAAACACAACACATAAAACATTGCAAAATTGCAGTTAATTGGGTCCCTTGGGTCCCTTGGCGGTCCCAGTCAACTGGGTCCCTTCGCTGTCTTTACATGATATCCCCAAAATGTTGACAGATGACATTTATTTTTGCTTTTGATACTTTGTATACCATTCTCGGGCGACATGCTTCCAGAGCTAAGTATAACACGGAACACTAGAAAATTTACAGCAGCCTATAAACAAATGCGCTTTACGACATCATAAAGGCAAATCTCTTTGTTGCAAATTCTCATTTACGGGAACATCATGACATAAACAAACCAAAACAAGATAAAACACACAACAACAACAAAAACAGCAAGGAGATGTGTGTGGGTCACTGAAGCTTCTCAGGCGACCACTAGCCCACACGAACAGTAAGGCCTATAAGGGGTTGATGGCTGCACTGATGGGGAAGATGACTGTGAGCAAAATAATTTCATGGACTTTATTTCAAATTTCAAATTTCAAATGAATTTATTAGGAATTTTCTACATCGAATATGTATTACAAATGAAATACAGTCATTTCTTTTTGTTTACAAGACAATAGAACATACAGTGTGTCTTACATCCGAATATAAGACTGAGATATATACGTGTACAGAGTAAAGAAAAGAATAAGATCAAAGCGCGTCAATATTGGGAACCACTCGGGATAAAGACCTTTAGTAAATCAAATAATCAGACTGAATTATAATACATGTATTGGGAGTGTAAATGCAGAAGACTGTCGTCAAATAAGCATTAAACTTGAAGATACGACAGCCTTGAAAGAGAAGTAAAAAAAAAAAAAAGGAAATGGGCAAGATACATCTTGTATACGTATCCTGTATATCCTGTCCTACATTTTGTTTATGAGCCTGTATTGACAAAATACACGAATTTTTCATCCCGGATGGAGCCCATACTAAATACGGATGTCCCGATGTCATCACGGATTGTCCCGGAATGAGTACGGAGGCAACACGGAGTAGACGGTGCCACCAAGGAAGAGTTCGTATTGATTTTCTTTCTTGATGTCCGGAACATGCCGTATAATCAAGGATTATGCTAGATGACTTCACGGAGTCAACACGGTCATGCCGGGAACACTACGGATGATCCTGGATCGATGATCTGTGGTCATCCGTGATGCGATCCATGAAAGTGTAAAAGGGGTTTTGTTTATGGTACGGCTCTTGTTGTCCATAAAGTACCTACATCTCTGTTTTTTGTTGTTTTTTGTTGTTGTTGCTTTACATGATGTTTGATTTCCTTCCTCTTGCCATACATTCACAAGACATGAAAAAAAGACACATCCGTAACACAAAAACAACCAAAACCATTACATTATAAAACAAGACAAGATCATCGATACAGAATCAATTTTGAAAAATTAATATTTTTCTTAATTGTTGTGTTTTAATTTTGTTGAGGAATAAAAACACAATAAAATCTTAACAGGCAGATATAAACTGATAGGTATGATCAATGGGGGAGAAGGAAGTAAATAGGCAGAATACAATGTAGGCCTATACATGCAAGTGTAGTGATGATATACATAATTATGTCAATTTCACTTCATACATTTACTCAATTATGGAATATTTCAAAAATCATCATTTTACTACATTCGCTGTATGAATCAATTGTTGAAAAGAAACCCCTCACAATTATATACCTTCATATTTTATCAATCGATAATCATAACAATTATTGTACATAATCATAATCTTCAAATACTAAGGAGCTTATAGTCGAAGTCTTTATATCATTACCTTGTCATCTTTTTAAAAGAGCGCCATCTAGTGGGCTTTGTACATAAACTCCGTTGTTCATGTCTCGCACCCACTGATGAACGTAGAGAATTCAGAGTACATGAATGCAGCACGTTACAACAGTATCACAGAAGATGATAAGAACAATAAACAAACAAACAACATACATACACATATACATACAGGTAAACAATCGTCAATTTAAATTAAAAAGGTAGGTCTTGAGGTTCTTTTTAAAACCATCAATAGAAGATGCTTGTCGAAGAGATTTTTGCAGGCTATTCCAAAATTTTGAGCCCATGTATGAAAAAACATGATCCACCCAATTATGTTTGATTCGAGGTACCTGTAATTTTAGCGAGTTTGAAGAACGGAGATTTCGTGGCGGTTGGTGAAGATGAAGAGTATTTTGAAAGAAAGCAGGGGCAATTTGTGCAATGTACGGTGAACAAGAAGAAGAATCTTGAAGTTAATACGTTTTTCTACAGGGAGCCAGTGTAGGGACCGAAGTATTGGGATATAGTATGCACAGTTTTCTTCGTGAAAGTAAGTAATCTACCGGCACAATTTTGAAGACGTTGCAGTTTACTGAGTTCTCTTTGTGGAAGGCTGCAAAACAGAGAATTGCAGAAATCTAGACGATATATATTATACATATTATCTAATACAACAAATATTTGGTGTGTTTCATGTAGGGTTACAAGAAAATCTACTTTATGCTTTTTCTTTAAATTTATAAGAAAGTGTGGTGTTTTCCTATAACTCAAACGCCTCAGAGTGCATGGTCTCTGTGTTCTTTCTGTGAGAGAATAAACCAAAGATTAAGACTTTAGATCAGAGCGAGTCAGTATAAACTTCCAATGACGGTTATAACATTTGTAAAAATCTATTACGGGACGAAGTATTTCAATGGATAAAATTCACCCTTTATCCATTAAGATTTAAATTTAGATGAGTCATAATAATTATACCCAACTTTGAAGCAAGATATTATAATTATGTTTTCATAAACTGTCACGTTTATTAATTGGATCAGTGGATGCTGTCAGACGCACACGAAGTCATTGTGACGTCACTTCATTTCACACGTCTTCCTTCATGCTTCTACCAGCAATACATTCATTGCATGCTTATGTTGATACCATACAGAATCAGTGGTGAATATTACTTTAAACTTAAAACATTTGACATATTATATGCCTCGTCATTTGACGGTTGTAGCTTCTTCGTTGGTCGTATTATAGCGGTTGTTGATTTCATGTTGTTGACAGACACAAAATACAGAAGCTGCTGTTTCGCTGTGAAATCAATTCTGTTCGATCCACACGAACACACGCACAAACTCACATAATTCTAGATTCTGCCACGTAACGTGGCGGCTGCAATGTCTGCGAAGAAAACAGCATAATGGTTGAGAATACGACACAAAAGAGTGTGATAAATCATTCATAGCACCAGTGAATAATCTGCCACAATGTGCACCTCGCTTGAAGAATTTGCGATGTAGATGATGTTTTCCACTTACGCTGCGGTTTGATTTGCAATTGAAATGTTTTTGGTATGTGGCCATCGTATTCCAAAGTTCGTGTCCGGGTCAGCTTGATTTGAAAGCAAGACTTGACCGCATCCTCCACATTGTCGTTTCTGAACACCAAAAGAACGGAGACTAATCAGTGTTCCGTATCTTATACGACTTCGTTTTAAACATCGTTGTCGACATTCGTTTTCAGATGAATTCAATTCAATGAACTTCAAATCCGTACTGCAGAGGAGTAAAACTCGTGAACTGGTTGTGCAAACAACTCAATTTAAAGATTAACTGAACGCCTAGTCTTGTCATTAAAGATGCAACATTGATATGTATTACTGATTCTTCGATGTATCGAATTTTTGATACACGCAAACACAAAAAAGTGCAACTTTGTATGCAGAAAAGATCGTCATCTAAAAAGCGAACGACATTCACTGTCATATTTCATTAAAGAAAATAATGACGGACGTAACCTGTCTCAAGTCACCCTTCTTCTACATGTTATATGATCATCAACACTTTACTTAATGCTTCCGCTTACACATGTGCCACATCATTTCTCACAATTTCTGTAGTGTCCTTGATTGATTAAATATTAACGACATTGTTTGATATCTGGCAGTGTCGGAATGCATGATGCATCAGATGTAATGTAACGGATGACGTAGTGAAATGTCTCGATCAACCCGCAGAGACCGGCGGAGACGTGACGGAGTGCAGGGTGCAGCCCGCATGGGACTAGAATGATGTATGGTCTATGCCAGCTTGGGCGTGATCATTTCAGGATGACGTCATATTACTGAATGACGTCACAACAAAAATGGGGAGAGAAGGAAATGGAGGAGGAGGGGAGGGGGAGGAGGATGAGACGGGAGAGAGGGAGGGGGAGGGTGGGAGGTATAGACAGGGACTGAAAGAGAGATGGGGTGGGGGATGAAAGAACGATAATCAGGAGCTCTCCACATTTCCTCGATCTTGCCTTTTTGCTCTCTCTCTGCTCTCTTGGCGCAGCCCAAGCCAGGCGACGGCAGACATAATATGGCCGTCTCTACACGTCCTCACTTCTCCAGATGACGAGCGAGCGGAACGAAAATGAAATTATCGCTGCCGAAAATCGATGAATGCGCATAATCAAAGGCACTGATTATTTCGTCAAAGCAGGGCCAAAAACTCTGCACCTGAAATATGTCCGTCTTCCAGCACGGAAGAGGTGGGGGGGGGGGGGGGGGATAGCAATAGCTGTATAACCGTCACAGCAAGGATATACAATCTGATGCTGTTAGTATGAAAGTGGAGGCGAAAATGTTGCAGGGCCGTGGTTCGTGTGGGCAGACATGAAGTACAAGGCCTAATGAAATTGTACAATAAATCATGCGATTCAGAGTTTGGGAGATCAGTCCATATACCACTAAACAATCTCAGACAATATTGTAAGCACCGCGCCTACACTTTCCCATCTCACTGTATTAACCTTTTAAAGACCTCCTATTTCCTCTCAGGCTCACCCTGCGATGTCATTTACCGGATGAAGGAAGAGCGGGTTATAATCAAAGACTTGTCTTACTCTCGGATCCTTATCTTGTCCGCATTCTTCGAACAGAATTCATATATTATGTGAAAATGTATGTTTTCAAACGATTCGTCTTCCAAGCGAAGATGAGCCTTCATGACGTTCGAGCCACTCTCTCCAGGTTCATCCCACGAGCCCCACACCCACGAGTCATACGCCACATTAGCTCGACACTGCAACTGAGCCCATGAGTCCGACATTAGGCAGACAAGACCCACGAGTCCGACACTATGGGCAAAAATGGCCAATGAGTCTGACACTAGGTTTTGTATAGGCAAACAAGGCCTACGAGACCGAAACTTGCGTATAAGACTCGTGGGCCGCTTGTTTGCCTTAGTGTCGAGCTCGTGGGCTGTCTGAATCGTAGGCTGTATGACTCGTGGGCTGTATGACTCGTGGGCTGTATGACTCGTGGTGTCCTATACTCCTGACGTACACCCCTACCTCCTAACCCCATCTCATGATGTTGCAAGAAGCAGAAAGATACTCTACAGCGAGAACTCAAGACATTTTATTCACAGGGCTGCATGCTCTGCATGGACCTGCACAACGACATACTATACATTCAATTAAATTCACTGCAAACTTTAATTCCACTTTGTTTTTTCTTCGACAGAACATACGAAGTAATAATGGACATGCATTTGAAGGATACACAGGAAGCCCAAATAACGATATGTTCATGTTTATGATCAATAAAAAAGAGATGTTAAGGACACACTTATATCTTCCGCGAAAAAAAAATGGAGGTATACCCACTTAAAAGACTATGTTACTGTGCAATAAGTGGGGACCTCAGAAAAAAAAGTGCCGGAAAAGAGGGGGGGGGGGGGGACTTATTTTCAAACATTGTGTGCTGGTCTCATTAACTTTTGATTTATCAGATTTTTTTTTCCTCAGCAAATTCAAATTATGGGTTTGACCGGATGGTTTTGTCTTTTTTTTTTTTTTTTTTTTTGGTTAACCATTTTGCCTGTTATTGTCTCTTTCTTTCTCTCTCTCTCTCTCTCTCTCTCTCTCTCTCTTGAAATTCATATTTCTAGGTATGATTTAGTAAATAATTACGATTCGTACTAATGATCATTACTTTTAAATATGTATTTCACTAAGTACAAAATAATCATTGCGTCACCAGTTCTGGCGATCCGTCGACTTAGACTTGAATATATCCCACAAGCCAACGCATATTCATTTCATTTTTATTGCTTCACAACTCATCCGAAATAAATGTGACATAATATAGATGCGAATAGATAAGTGTCTGTAAACCTTGCATGCACGGATCAGCATGCTGATGGGTGCACTGTTTGTCGGGAAAACTACACAAGTATACTAACACTCTGAAAACAACTATATAAATTAAGTTATGCATGCACCACACCCCCTCCAACGTGACAGTGGGATGTATTATTTAGTTGGGAAGTTGGAATTCTCGTTCTGCACAAAAACGGTGTCCTCTGCACGGTATTTGGTTTACAGAAAACCCAAATCGTTCGAAGGCATCTATTTCCCTTTCTATTTTAGCCAAGGTTCAGTCGTAACGCACACGCCAGTAACCGTCGACATGCTGTCAATCATTGAAGTGTTATATAGAAACAACAACAAAAACTTTAAAAAGGAAATATATTGTGGGTGGGGGTGGGGTAGTGAAGAGGTGCCAAGTCGTAGGATATAATGTGTAAATAAAACCTTCATGTTCATGCCCGTATATCTGATTTGTATAGTTTCATTCCGGATCCAGAACCTCCATTATGTATATAAATGTTTGCGGTTAATTAATTGATATAACCACACGTCATAACTCTATTTTTATACAACACGTCATGTAAACACGTCTGTTATGTTACTTCTCATAAAACTTCATCAAATTTCCGACAATGCAGATAATTGTACTCAACACATAATTGCACACAATATACCAAACCCTATCAAGCATCTTTGCTTTAAACACAAATAAAAAGAAAACAATAGATTAAGAAACTTGGGATTTGTGTCAGGACGATTTTTAAGTGAAATACTTCTAACTATGCTGTTTGAGTTGACCGTGATGCGAAAAGTGCAGTCAAGCAGCGTGAATTTAAATTGGGTTATGTTAGACAGTTACTAAGATGTCTGTTCCAGTTTTAATACCTTATAAGAACAGTCTTCTGTAACTTTTAATGTGTAAAAGATGTTCACAAGGCCCGAAGCTTCTTCACACATTTGCTGAAAACATAATCATACATCAGCGGTAAATAAACGATAACTTTATTATACGGATTCAGTAACGACCATGACCTGTGACAACAACCTTGATTATATTAGCCCCCTCTACTGGCAAATGTAAGACAAGTTGTTGATTTGTTTACGTATACACCCGTACGAAATGCTCTGCTTTTTGATGAATTTTATGTATATAGGCCCGTACTAGAATATTGTTACAGTTTTCGACCGTTTTTTTTTTCTTTGTTTTGTCCTTGTGTAAGTCTTTAAGTCTGCCTCAACTTCCGGGGGACAGTTCGAAAATATCTCGTTTCAAAGTGCATGCTAAATGTAATAATATGCACGTCTTTTATCATTTAATTTTAGTTTGTTTCTTTACCTTGAGGGGTGTGTCAGATGCTGTACTCGCAGTTAGCCTATTGACGCATTGATTCTTTAAGCAATGTTGGAACACACAACAGATATTGACAAACACTTTCAAACACACACACACACACACACACACACACATCAACTCTTGAACGTGTTTATATTTGCTGTACTTTCGAATCCATACTTCTTCTTTTTTCAAAGTGGAAAAATAGACAAATTCTTGCTCTCCCTCCTCCTCCTTTCATGTGACTGCAGTCTGAATGTTTTCAGTTAGTGGCCATCGGTTTCTATGTTTCTGTTCTTTATGATTCTATTACCTGTTTGTTTCTTGTGGTTTGATTTAGAACCCGCCATACGTCATTCTTCTCAGCAGGGATTAAGAATCAATGGATGAGAAGGGATCATCGCATTTCTGATGAAATAAACACAGCAATATTCTCAAGGGAATTTCGTGATGTAACAAAAGCTGGCAACAAAATACTAACGCTAAAGATTCTAAATTTAACAAGTGATAAGAGCAGCAGTTCTTAGTATTACCATCAAGCTATATACATTGGATAAGCGTCACGTAAAAAAAAAATGTCATTGGAAATTGAGGGGATTTTAATTTTAAAAAAGTTTCATAAATCACCTCGAAGCATCTGTGAAACTTTCATAATTTTCTCACAGGCACTGAAACTGAAACATTTCGAAAATTTCTCACAAAATATGAAAGTGACACTTTTAATATGGGGAGGTACTGTTCGAAAGTGAAAATTCAGCTAACATGGCGTTATTTTAGAATGTCGAAGCACCCTTTAAAGTGGTATTATGACGTTACCTGCACAGAAGTCTTTATTTCGTTTCTCCTTATCATTTCTTTAACAAAGTTATACTGTGTTTATTTTCGAATGACTTTTCTTGAATTTCATACTCATTTTAATCAACTCCCTTTCTTATATAGAAAGATTACTTGATCATGACAGAATGCCTCGTGAGCTGAATATGCTTAGAAAAGAATCGCATGACCTAAAAGAGAGATGTTTTTTCATAGGAAATTCAAAATAACATATAACATGGTGACACAGGATGCTTTTATATTATAGCAAACAACAACAACAACACACATTGATAATACCCTTCATTGTGTATAGAAAAGCTCCAAACCCCCTTTTAGAGTTTCTTTCAAAAGAAGAATTCAGCGGTACGTTTAGCCGCGAATAAGCTGATTGTGATGCTAAAATATTATCTTTTTTTTTAACCTTTATCTTTCGAGGAGGTTTCAGAGATTTAACGGGCCATTAAAACATTATCTTCCTTAATGGTGCCAACACACGTCACAAGCGTGGTTAGATATAAAAAAAGAAAGATAAAGCTCTTACCTTAGAAAGACGTCATAAAAGAACTTTTTCAAAGGGCTTATTTATGTGCATTATGGCCACTCATGGTTAGCCCACGAGGCAACGTTTGAAAATATCAAAGATTTCGCTTTTCTCCCTTTTTTTTATTCCGGATTGCAAAACAGCATGCGCCCACAATACCTCCTCCAGATATAACCCCCCCCCCCCTCCCCCCCCCAAAAAAAAAACAAAAAAAAAAAACAATAACAAACCACAATAGAATGAAACACTCACATCATAATTTATAACATACAAGCATATCAAAGTTTCACTGACAAACAAAACATGACTAACAGATATGATTGTTTTATGTATGACTGCTCAATAAAGCATGATCTTGCTGATTATTCGGCTGTGTGCGGTCATGTATACACACATCATTATACATTATATATTCAAAATCGGCGAAAACAAACAGGAGAAAATTGTACTGATTGGTTGTGACGACTATACTTTCGGTTTGGTGTGATTTAGGTATTTCCCTTAAGACAACTTGGAAACATTCAAATAAACAAATCTAAACACATGAACACCCCCAACCCCCACCCCAACCCCGCCCACAGTTTAATTTCAATGATCACTAATAAACACAATTCGTCGTAGGAAAAAATACCTATACACACATACACACACGCAAATCTTGTATCCACTTCATAACACTTTTGATTATACATGTCATGGTGGCAACGTCACAGTATACACACAACGTACATGAAAATGGTGAAAAAGGCCTGTTACATTGTCTTGATATACCTGGATATAATTGATTATAGATTTCATCGGACATGCAGTATTATTTTCAAGACTCCTATAAAACCACCTTATCTCCTCGCTATTTCCCCTACTATATGCACGCTTACACGTCACTTTACTATGACGCATCTTCCAAACTGCATCCACGATATATCGTGGATGCAGTTTGCCTATATAGGCATACTATATATATGAGCATGCACAGTGATACAATGTATCTCCTTTGTATAATTATTTATGATATGATAATGTTAGAACAAACTTACTCTGCTACTGCCATAAATGATATACTCTCAACTGTCAAATTTGTTTGAATGTATAGCAGTCCATACATATAACAATCCGCGTTTGTATATAGCATTCAATGGGTTAGCATCATTTTATCATTTTCAAACTTGCACTGCTTGCACCCGGTTTGTGGCACAACATTGTGACGTGCATGGTTATGAAACGAAAAAAAAAAAGAAGAGTGAAACGTGGAAAATCGTTGATGGTTAAAAGGCAAAATAATGTGTAGGCGGACTCGCACTCAGATTCAGATTGCCAAGGTCACATCCATGCATATTAATTTATGTTTGACGTGTGTGTTGGAGAGGAAGATATAACTAACACATTATTTTTATGGGCAATTCTGTGTGAAATTTTGGAAAATAGTAATTCTCTGCATGTTTCGCTGTTGCTGCGGCTGACCTGAAACTTTTGTTTTATGATTATGATCACTTATTGCTGTGCTTTGAGTGCTCGCAGATTGTTGCGGGCATTGTTTCTATTTTAGTAGGACCTTGCAGAAAGACCGTTCATGCTTATCAAGCTCTTTGACTGTATTACAAACTATATTTTGTAATGATGTGTCGTTCATGAATGTATTAAGTGTGGAGAGATGTGGTTCATGAAGGATACATAAAAGATCCCAGATTCATGAAAAGGAGATTCCTGGTTTGAATATAATTATTTCCGAGGTGTATACGTCCTTGGACAAAAACATCCCATACCCGCTCCGTCCCTCTATTCAAAATTTAGGTCCAGGCTTGTAAAATTTTAATGGGTACATATGGCAATCTTAAAAGGATATTGATGGCCCCAAAATCCTCTGCACTGAAGGACAGTGTTTTTCATAAACTATACTCCGCGCATGCAGGTAACACTATTGCCTGCAAATTTTACAGTCACTCGCCTTTGTTCTGATAAGCCATCGCACTTGTAAGTTTTCCATCACTTGTGTTTCAATTAACCTTTACTGTATTTTGCCTGTGCTATCGGGCTCTAAATTACAGCTTTGACCTTACGTTAAAATAAAATATATCAATGTAGTCACTCGTCTTTATCCAGATAAGCCATCGCACTTGTAAGTTTTCCATCACTTAACCTTTACTGTATTTTGCCTATTAATTTTGTGCTATCGGGCTCTAAATTACAGCTTTGACCTTACGTTAAGATAAAATAGGCCTATATCAATGTAGTCACTCGTCTTTGTCCAGATAAGCCATCGCACTTGTAAGTTTTCCATCACTTGTATTTCATTTAACTTTTATTTTGCCTATACACATTAAGTGCTATCGGGCTCTAAATTGCAGCCTTCACCTTACATTAAAATAAAATGTATCAATGTCAGAACATGCAGTGTCGGCACGCACGCGTATACAGAATCATTTCATTCCCAAACACTATATACACTGTTATAATGATTATTGACCAGAGTCAATGCATTATAATGATATAGGCCTATGATTTAAAGCCTTGCTTCTCAACCAATATGCCGCGATGTCTTCCCAAAATAGATTTAAAAAGATTTGAATTCAAACTAGCTGGCCCAAAATAACAGCAGCAACAACACCACTACCAACAAGAACAACAAAACAAAACAAAACAAAACATAAACAAAAACAAAAACAAAATCTGTAGGAGTCAAAGTGGACTTCGGGTTTTAGAAAAGGGTTTGGAAGAGTAGGCTTATACATAAGATTATATTTTGCTATATAATATCTTGACGTATCGAGCTTTGACATAAATCAAATAAAACTGAAATGAAAATGATATTAATATATACACCAACGTTTTGTTTTTGTGAAACCATTGTAAATGTTTATATATCACATCCTCTAACGAATTGTTTGACATCATAACTGATTCAGTCGTAACCAGGATAAACTGACCATGGTTTGTAGTTCGGACAACAACAACGAGACAAAATATAACAAAGAGAGAATGATGGGAAAACAATTACGATATCAAGGATGATGATCGATCGATATTAGTCTATGAACGATCTATTATCGACAGAATGCTGTCGTCGCATATAATAACTGGTATCAGTGTCTGACGTGTGGTATATAGTCTTGATTGCTAACCGAATGAAAGCATCTCACCAAAACATCGACATACACAGCACTCTCAGTGGGGACATTATTCCGCTTGTTGTCATGGCGACCACGAATCGAGCCACTCTCGGCAGATATGGCAACAACAACGACAACAAGTAAACGGACGGGCTGTTTAATCGACATGAATTAACTTTCCATTAACCTAATGAGGCATTTGACGAAATAGGAAATAGAACTGGGAAGAAACGAAGCCATGAAGTATGCTGGCTCGGGGATGAGAATCTAAATGACTTTAGGAAAATTAAGGCCATATGGATGCCTACACGAACGTATACATTTTGGATCTGGATCACAATACGATGACAATGCAGGTGAAAGAAGACACTATTCCTTGATATCCAAGGGGTTTTTTAAATTTTTTTTTAAGGTGACGTTATGGAAGGTTTGCTTGTTTGTTTATCCTAGTTTTATGCTGTCTCCAAAGACTGCGGGGCAAAGTATGTATTTAGGCCATAATGTCTGATAATGGTTTAGTGATAATATTGATGACATAAAAATAATAAAAGTAATATATAATAGTTGTATACAATAATAATGATAATAATTATAATAATAATGTCATCAATTCACTCATTTACATATATTCTTATTGACTGTTCAAGAACTGTTTTGCAAAAGTTAGCGGAACTTCGTGCACAATTTTCATCAAATTTGGACCAAGTTTTCACCGTTGTACTTTTCATATATTTTACTCTTTCTTTCCAGACCAATTTGTTAGTGGCCTGGGATTCCCTTTTAAAAAACTAATTTACAAGGTAATTCAAAATATTGATATCGATCAAAGATTGCTTTTCCGGTTACACTTTAATGATAAGCATGGGAGGCCGTGGTGTAAGTGATCTATTAATGGTCTAGAGAGGTGGTTATGAGTTGTGTTCGAGCCTTGCATGTCTGGTGCACTGGTTACATGCAAAGACAGGAAAGACGCCCTCGTTTCGTGCATGTACTCGGCTGGTGTACGATTATTTTTAAGGAAATTTGCCTATGATAGTCTGGTTACTTTAGCAATTAGATATTCAGTTATTGTTCATGAGGAGACTGCAACCTATATCATACATGCTCTCCATTTTAGCAGTTACCTCGTTCCATTTCCAGTCAACTTTTGAATTCGGTATTTGTCATAAAAGTCAAGACATTATTGAAAACAATATTTTCCTTGATTACAATGCTGTATTGATTTTGTGTAACTATGATGCAAAATAATTAATGTTCATATGCAATTACTGTTTGTTGGAAGTAAAATGAATAAAATGAAATTAAATGAACAACTACACGATGACATACCTCTGCGATGACAATGTTGTGTGATGGGGCATAATCATTAAAATTGTGTGGATATTATGTAATAGGTCCTATAAGACATACTACAAGCTGAGACACGGAATATAAAAGAAATTGTGCTGTTATTATCAGACAGACTTTCAAAACTACTTCAGGAAAGGGGTATAGAACTCGGTTTATACAGCTGTACTTCCCTTTCTATGACATCAACGACACAATTAATATACTGAGATGGACCCAAATGCGTGTATCCTTTATCATGATCCTATAAGCCACATGATAATTATGATAGGGTACCTATTATGATATACCAATAGTCCTATCAATAGGGAAACATTTACAATAGGCTCTAATTAGTATACAATGTCAGCGGTGTTTGCGTTATTGGTGTTCATCGTCTATAGAATGTTTTACATGGCTGATCGTATCCTATACATGCAACTTGTTATGATCAGGGAGCTCACCTCCCTGTTACATACGATGAAGTAGAAGTACTAGTAATCATAAAATTGATCTTCCGTGCATGTAATGACTATTGTATACGACCACGTTCATGGATTATACAATAAGGAGAACAGTGAATATACATGGCGCCGATATATCCGATCACACGATGTATGCTTACATTATTTACTCTGATATACCCCAATATACTATACAATAATATTATGATATAAAAATTCATACCTATCATGTGATACTATACAATATTGATATGCTATGTCGCATATACTTTTCTAAAGTCCGCCAGATACTGATTTTGAATTAAGGGAAATTCGAAGAGAAATGTTACCGGATGTCAAACGAGGTCATTAAAGGTTCACGGATGCACGGTGTAGAATATGAGAATGACGCCAGTAGCTAGGGTGAATGATACTGTAATTTGTTGTCTATCCCATACTGTGGCAAACAATCACAATACCATTCTCATAATTATGTCGAATGCCGGATACCCTTGTTAATCATTATTGCGTACTTGAGAAACCAAAGATATTGTATACTTTTGGGAAAAACCAAACAAAGTCATCAGTACAGTATCTGTGTGACCCCCCCCCCCGGAGAGAGAGAGAGAGAGAGAGAGAGAGAGAGAGAGAGGGTGGGGGGGGGGGGGGAGAAGGATACCCAGGTAAGGATAAGGGCGGGGCGTAGATGGGGGAGGGGTTAAAGAGCGCGTGTCATCGGGAATAATAACAAGATGCTTATAGTACTAGTACGTTGGCTCGTCAACCAGCTTGGGAGCGGTTTACAGCGGGACATTGGCACGGATTCCGCGGTTTGATGAATATCATTGAGGCAGGGGTCATGTAAAGGTCCTTGCTTGTTAACATCAACATTAGAGAGTGAGCGTTGCAAGTAAAAGATAACAGAATGTGTCTACCTCAAGCGATACTAAATTCATCACGAGGTTTATCATGACCAAAGACAGTGAGAGTCTTTGATTAATGGCGGAATAAATTCCTTATCCCCATGCTCAGCTAAATTCTGCTATGGCGATAACCTGCCTTGGTGTAGTGACTCGTGAACATAAATTCGCAGGCAGTGTGCCCTCCAAGTACAAGGATGTATCGGTAATTTGTCAATGATCTGTATTGGCAACAGATGGGATTTAGTTTATGATAAAATACACCCGACACCACCGTTCACCATCGCCGGTTTACGATGTGAACTCGTTGGTCGCCCATAGCAAAGTGCTGTTTGTCGGCAAGGCGAATTTACACTAATTATGCGATGTTTCCAGCACAAATTGGCAGCACACGGGTCGCGCGATTGACGTCACTAGCTGTTGGTAGCCGAGCCCCTTAGCGACACTGACTCGTTCGTCCCGCTCGCTCTGGCCTGCCCGCCCGCTTGTCGCTTGGCTAGATCGCCTCATATTACGAGTGTAACCTGTGTAAATAGCGTCCTCATAATGCAACCTACGTAGGCTGCTAGCAAAACGTCGAGAATACACATGCAGTGTGCGTAAACGGGAACTCTGCACATATGCGCACTATACAGGAATCCCGGCCTCCGCTACGATTTCCACGGGTATCACGGAGAGCGGACGAAGCCATTGATTCCGTAGTGCAAGCTGACAGTACATGTCGGCTATCTTACTGCCTTATTTGCCACAAGGAAGGAACAGACATAGCCATGGCGGTGTGATACAGCTCAATTCGAGATTTCTGCGGCCAACAGTGCACCTTTCCCGGCGTTTGGATCGTATTTTTGGAAATTTCTCACCCTCTTTGCGACCCGTCGGGCTGGCTTCGCAACGCTTGGTACACAACACCGGCTTTCACGTAGTGTGTATTGGAGTGTGTACTCGTTACTAACTTACACGGTATACAGACGGGGCCTTGGACCGTACGTGGGAATAAATTTTGCAGGCTGCGAATAATCGTGAAGATCGAGCAGAAAACCGTGTATTCCCAACATCTCCGACAGCCGTTTCTCCAGTGTTTGTGAATAAGTCTACGCCTTCTACGGAATCGTGCGATAAATTATTCTATCAAGATGGCGGATTTGGAAGCAGTGTTGGCAGATGTTAGCTACCTTATGGCGATGGAGAAGAGTAAATCAACTCCAGCTGCCAGAGCGAGCAAGAAACTCGTTCTTCCCGACCCAAGGTAAACAAATTGTATTCATCATAACACAAAATCAGTCATCGACAATAGGTCACTCCGCTCCGGTTACGCGTTTAAAAAGTTCAGGCATTGGGGGAAATAATTTTACAAAAGTCAGTTGCACTACTTTTTGCAGTAATTGAACTCTATTCTAATGTTGATTATATTGAGGGCCGAGGGTCAACATGTCATGGTGTTTTCATTGATATACTGCTCCAGTTGGAAATTAAAGTTCATCTCATTTCATTTTATGAGCATGTCATGTTTGGCCAGCATTTAATACAGCAGTAGACACATGAATATGTTGATGAAAACATATTGTCATTTATAGGCTATTTTCCGAGACAAGAGCTTGATTTGCAAAATTTACTTTTACCATTTCAACATATCAACCCAGTATGAAGTAAAGTAAAGTTTATCCCATGAAATTATTATTTTAGTACCACTATCTAACACTTAGTGAATAGCAAAATATGTTCATCCATGTATTTAACCTTTTATCAGGTTGGCACACAAGCATATTTTGAATGGGTAATTACATCAAGGAAGCTCAGACTCCTTTGGACTCCATTTTACATCAAGTTTTGTTTAAGGATTCTACAATGGAGAGCATTAATTTTACAATTTTGAATGATATACCTTCTGACCAGTCTGAGCTAAATAGCCATTAGTAATTAGTAATTATTAAAACTTGAGCTCATGTATTCTGTCTCCACTCTCACAAGAACCAGCTCTTAATACCGCTATACTTTGAATCACTGTTTTGACTCTCTCTCTCTCTTACAGTGTAAGAACAGTGATGTACAAATACCTGGAAGAAAGGAAAGAAATCACATTCGACAAAGTCTTTGGACAAAAGCTTGGTGAGTGTTTAAATAATTTCAGTGAATGAATATACTGTACACCTTGAAAAAACATACACAAAAAACAAACAAACAAGCAAACACATGTATCATCTTCGCAGCACTATCTATACAACAACAACAACAACAACAACAACAACACAAATGGCATCCCGGACATGATTTGAATAAACTAATGCCTGGGAATATACTTGAGAATGTAGACGATGCATCCAAGACAAGATGCCATGCCAAATCCAGAGTTAGACTCTTGAATTCAGTTTATAAGTTTTGATTTCACTTCTGCAATACTACTTGCTCTACAAGGAAACATACTCATGTGTATACACCAGGAAGTGTTGATAAGGAATAGTTTTGCTTCAATACTCGGTATTCAAGCCACCAAGGCTATGTACAGTTGAAATCACCTGTCTGGCTTGCTCCCTGTCATGCTGTGATTTGCTAGATACATAGCGCAGCTGAATTACTTATATCATCTGTTTGTAAATAAAGTCCTAATGAAAATTGACATAAAGTTTCCTACAAATTACTCTGAAGGAAAGCTGATAATAATGATAGGTGATATCAGTGTCAATTGTTAATTGATTTAAATAGTTGGTGTTTTTTGTTGGCGGACAAAATTAACAAAGAACAAAATCATTTCAAATACTTGTATACTGTCCAGAATATCTTCAGGAGCAGAGATTTAACTTTATATGTACACAGAGATTAAAAGCATTGAAAGTTTACTTGTATTGCATTGAATATTCCCAATATGAAATGCTGCTAAGGAATAAGGACAGTGTTGATACCTGTTCCTGCATAATAATACAAACAGACTGGAGAATGTTGAACTGTTCAATTTTTAATTCAATGGACATATACAGTATATGTCAGAATTGCTGTAAATGTTAGTCATGCCGGTGAAAATGTCTGAACTATACACGTATATTATACAGCTGTTAATAACACATAAGATGTAACAGCAAATATATACCTTGTGATGAACCAGCCATCTTGCAGATTGCTGTGTAATATTGGAGGGCCCTATCAGCAAGCAAAGGCAGTCATGCACTGCATGTACAGTGTGTAATATCAGATGACCCCTTTGCAGTCTTTTCAATATTTGAATTGCTGTTATGTTTGCCTCACATAAATGATGAGCATACACTTTATCTGATGTTGGAATTATTGGTACAATTGAATTGAGGCAATTGTGTATGGAATTGTAATTTTCTTGATATTCCTAGAGAAATGTTGAACTTTTGAACCTTATTGCAATAGTACACTGCACACTTGCCCACAATTATTAAAATGCTGTTTGTGTTTTCTGTAACAGGCCTCCTACTAAAGTTACTGCCCAGTGACTAGATAATGGCAGCTCTTCTAGGTCAATCCCAACATACTGTATGGTTTTGTCAAATGAAGTACCTACTGTATGACATTTTGTTGATAATATTAGTGTGTATGTTTGTGTGTGTGTGCAACATACATTCAAGTGTGAAAGAATGGCTCATTTTGAAAGTTGATCTAATGCTGTCAAAAACTTCTCTGTGTGATAAGCATTACCACTTCATGCTGAGAAGGTAGTGCATACGCATATTATTACCAGCTCAAATTCCACTAGCTACGTATCCTACAACATCACTAGGTTTAATATTCTCTGTAGGCACTACAGTGAATACATAATTTGTGTCACAGGACACCAACAAATCTGACACTTGTTGCCACCTTGGTGATGATGTTGTTCACAATGGTATTCAGCTGACAAACATGCAAAGTACATGTATGTGTACGACCAGGCAATGGTACCTGTAGTTTAGCCTTGTTCATAGACACATGTAGCTCAGTTCAGGTGCTCGGACAGATTGCATCCAAGTTAGCCTGCGATACTTACATTTGATATGTTATCAGATGCAGGCTTGTGCGACAATTCAATAATGGGGAGTCAATACATGCCCATTTTCATGGTTTAAATCTAAAACATGCTGCTTTGAATCATTACCCTTGTCAACCTGTCTGATTAACTTTCACGTTTTCAGAGAGATTTTTCGACAATTCTTTAGGAATGTTCTTTAAACTAATGATTTCAAGTAAAACTTGCTTTAAAATGTGTTTTCCTTTTCTTTATAATCAACATTTTTTACAGTGAGTTAAGTCATGCAAACTCATGATTCGTATCACTATTTAAAAAATATTATGAGATACAGTAATTTTACAGAATTGCTGTTATTTTCCTTGGCATTAGCAGTATTTCAAAACCAATCAGTAGACAGCATTAATTTCACTTATATATACAGTGAAAATCCATTGTATTTCATGGAAATATGCAATGTTCTGAAGTTTCAGTACTTGTTTTGGGGATTTAAGGGGACCAAATGGGTGTCAAATTCTGATCTAGTGTATGTCTTCTGTAAAGCTTAAAAGGATAAAACATATAATTTGTAAGATGCATGTAGAGAGTAGCAACTACAATATATTTCATGACTTGACATACAATTTATGGGTCCTATTCCTTCTGTCATGAATCAATGATTGATCAGTCTCAACCCAAAGATGTGCCTGTAGATTAACACTTTTCCCCTATATCATTGCTATATTCGACATTTAATACTGACAGTGAGCACTGAGATGACCACAGAATTACTACACTTCTACTTAGAACTTCCCTTGCGTCGCACATAGCAACCACTTTACATTACAAGGAAAAGAAAGTGAAGTCAATACTGTGCTCCGGTAATGTGAGATTGGGATTGTATGCCGTCCTTGTTGTATTGTGTCATGTGGAAAGGCTGTTTTCAGTTCTTGTTCAATAAGCACAGGGTGAAAGGACGATACACTCTACAGTGTACAATGCACAGAAGTGGGGAAATTTAGGTCTTCTTCTGATGAAAAAAAAAAACTACAAGTAAAGTGAACATAAGAGGTATGATCTAAATGGTAGAGGTTTGTAACTTATGAACAATTACAGGCATAATACTTTGAGAGCCTGTTGGGTGTGGTGTGCTGTGAGTATGTTAGAGAGAGAGAGAGAGAAAGAAAGAAAGTCAGCTATACTATATAATAGTATTTGTTGGTACATATTGTACCTTGTACTTAACCCTATGTTACAGCATGCACACCCTTGCTATTTGTATTTTTATGGTGTTAGATAGAAAGATGTCATTTCCTTGTTTGTTTACAGTGAGAAAGTAAAACGATTATTCACATTTCAAAGAAATTTCTTGCGACATTCAGTTTTCAAGTTATCGTCTCATATATCAATGGACTTCCAGAGCCATCTACAATGTAGCGAGTGTAATGAGAGTGAAAACTTCAATTCTGATTCTGTCAGATTCACGAAAACACATTTGTGCCGACCAGAACCAGTCTGATTAAAACATAAAGTACAAGTTGTAGTATCATGCAACCCCCCTCTGTGAATACATTACTCAAGGACAGTACAGGGACATTAGGACAGTTTTAAGATAATACATGGGGTTGGGAATGGATTCCAGAAGGGTGTGAGTAGAATTGATGTTCTGAGCCTGATACCCAAGTGCAAGTATTTATGTGTAGGCTAGGGCAGGTTGCCAATGGACGTCACATAACGTCAAAGCTAGAGGATTTATTGAGTGTACATCCATGTATCCAGGCTCAATTTCTTTCTGAAGGGTGAGAAACTGTATTTGCCTAAAGAGAGGCATAATTATAATGTATTCAAAAGAAAAGCATTGCCCGATTTCCTCTTGGGCTTGATGTATGTACCAAACTAGAGATCACCAAATATAGTAAGTGGCTCTTCATTGCATGCTGTGTAACTCGGCTTCAAGTCAGTGCACTTTTCACCTACAGTGTATTTTTTTCCTTTCTTTTTGGCAGTGTGGCTTACAAAAAAAAAATTATCAGAATGTATTAAAGGTATTATCTTCTGATGGGTCAGTATCACTTATTGCATGCCAAGCAGGATGGTGAATTGGAAGGGAATTGAGTATGATATGGTGGTTGAAATGGACACCCAGTATTGCAAAATGGGTAAAGTTGATATTTGTGTGTGAAGATGTCTGCATGTAGGAATGGTTTTTAAGAGTTTTGATATGATTAATGCTGTCATATAATTTAATATCAAAACACACTTACGTGTAATGTTGATGTCAGATGATTGATTTTTGGGGGTCATCCTTTTATTACAATGCTAAAAAGATAATTACACATTAGATAATGTAATATGCACAGGAATTGCACAACACATTTATTGTGATGTATAAACAATCTATGCTCAGAGCTGTACATAATTGTGCTGTGAAGAAGCAAACCAAGGTCAATAGATAATTTTTTTTTTCTGCTATCTGTTGCATAAGGGAAGTCACTTTCACCTTTGGTATCAAGGCCACGAGCTTGAAATGACGTTAGTTTAGCTCTATCCCATGATAACAGTGACGATTGTAAACAAGAAGGAGGTCCTGTTAGTAAGGAAGTTGTATACAATAGAGATGGCAGTGATCTACCCATACCTATCCATGGAGTTCTCTCTTCCTTCCTTCCTACAGTGATATGTGGTGTTATTATTATTATTTTTTTTTTAGCTCATCATTGAAATTCAGGATGAACTGTGCACACACTGTCCATCTATGGCAGGTAAAGCATGATGTCAGTCCCAAACCAGCTCTACACCAAGGCTTGAATCTATCTGAAGTCCGCATAAGTCTATACTTGTCACGACATTGTTGACCATTTTGCCCAGAGCTGACAAAGATTAGAATGGACAGCTCAGGCCCCTATCAGTGGCGGATCCAGAGGGGGATGCAGTGGGTGCGCGCCCCCTCTTTATTTTTTGGTTAAAACAAAAGAAATAAAAAGAAAAATGGGGGGGGGGGGGGGGGAGAGGGGGCACATGCACCCATTTTAATTTTGTAAAGGCACGTCCCCTTAACGGAATTCCTGGATCCGCCCCTACCTATTGACTCCAAGTTTTACTCCTCTGGCTTTGCTGCTATTTATGCATGTAGTTACTGCAGCTTGCACAGTTTTGTACCTTTTCAGATGAAAAAAGAAAAAGGATTTCATTACTCACTCAGGCAACCTTGATATCAATGTTTGGAGGGATATGGAAGAACACATACTTTGTACATGATGAAATGAGAAGAGACCTGACTCAATGATTTAAGTGAAAATACATTGTATATCATCAAAGCAATGCACTGGTATTTTATCAAATGCAGAGCAAGTGCAGATCTATGCAGTTGCAACTAGGCAGCAGTACTGTAGTCGAGCTGCAGCGCTCTGCAGAATTCATTTCGGTGACTACATGCACACACACTGCAATTACAAGCAAAAGTTTGTTGTTGTTTTTTCATCGAGATAATGTTAGAATTCATATGATTAGATAATTGTTGTTAGAGATGAATATGAAATAAATAAAATGAATTCATGTTTCCCTGACTAGCATTGGGATGGTAGATAATCTTTGACTTTTCAGTCTCTATTATTTTGTATGACAAAGCAAAGCAGCATAATAATACAGTATTTTATTCCCAAAATACCTCTTTACATTATCACAAACCTCCCATTGTTGATTGTTCTGTCATATCAGAGTCTGCTCTGAAATTTTCGGCCATGTTCTGTTGACCGCAAAAGCGTCATATTTGAAAGTGCTGTGTGTTCCGCTTTATAAATACGTTATACAGTTTTGTATTGCAAGGTGTGAAAGGGCATTGAGTTACATGTTTGTTTGCACACCCCCAGATGGGCTGGGGAGAGAACGGGGCTAATTGCCATCCAGCGAGATGATGTCGCACGCTTACATGCCAGCAATGTGTCGCCGAGTAAAGTAGAATGCCATGATGTCAAACAGGATAGGTTTGTGGGATTTTTATGAGAAAAAAAAAAGAAAGGAAGATGGAAGTCCTACTAGAGATTGTAATGGCAGATCACAAGAAATCTGACATTTTTGCCTAAATTTTGTAAGTGCAACGAGAATGTCAGTGACAAACATTTTATTCTGTTGTGATTTTGATAGTGTGACAGTCTGGCTGGAGACATGTAAAGTTTTGCCATGTCATTTGTTGCATTTTGTTTTGTTTTGTTTGTTTGTTTTTTGTTTTTGTTTGTTTGTTTGCGCTCTAGGATGAAAACAACTTGCATGTTGCGAGAGCTTCAGCTCCTGTGATTTTTTTTTTTCCAGATATCAAACAATACTTGCTTGTCGTCTCAAATTACATTAAAAATGTTGAATGTTGGTGTACTGTATATGTACATATGTTTGTTTGTTTTTTCATGGTGAATGATATTTTGTGCTGCTGTTAATGTGGGACAGAATAGCTTCATGGAATCGTCATTTGGTAATCAAGTGCAAATCATAACAATAAATCAAATTAGGAGTCAAATTAGAGTCAATCATGTCTAATAAGGGATTACAAACGGTCGTACTTGCAAATATATACATTTTAGCTCTCAATATAATGTATCTATTTCTGACGTGCTCTTCAACATTCAACTCGAGTGCCCCATATTTGGATGCTGAGATTTTCATTTCCTCTCCGTACATGACAGAACTGGATAGCATGATATTAAATAATTCGTCACCCATCTCCTTGTTGTTGTTTTTTTTTTTTCTTATATTTCTCTCTCTTTCTGTCTACAAGATGAATCCATAGGGCAATGAGAAGCTGTCATTCAAACCACTCAAGCGTGACGTGATGCGAGTTGTGCCCCCACTTCCTAATCATCCAGCATGCATTAGGCCTGATTGGTGGCCAAGGATAATAGTTACAGTCAGCAGAGCAAATTGATCATGCACAAATTACTACCTCGCAATGAAAACAAAGGAAAGGAAAGAAACTGAAAGAGACGAACAGAGAAAGAGAGCTAGAGAGAGAGATGGAGGGTGAGAAAGAGAGGGAGAAAAGTCATGACCACATACCATGCAACTACAAATATCAATGTTTCAAAACATACGGGCCTATCTATTTTCTCTCACAGAAGATTATTGATGATATATGAAAGGAATTATGAATGACACCCCTTCCACAATATTTACTCAAGTAGGACATGCTCTTTTACCCAGGGCAGCCAAAACTTGCTGATATGCAAATGAAATAGATTTTTCCACACCTTCCAATTCTGTGCCTTTTTAAACCCATTGAGGACGAGTCTTGAGTATACTTAGGCAAGTGTCTATGGGAATTGCATGTTGTAGCAAAATCAGCCTGTCCTTAACAGGTTAAATACACTTTAGCCACATTGAGCAAGATCATTGCAAAGCCAGAGATGTCCTGAAATTCAATATCTGATCATTATTTGAAAGATGTATAGTTGATCTTCATTTAGCCGTAATTTCCTATTTTAAAATATAGCATGGAGAGTCTTATCAAATGCATTTCTTTCTTCTTCTTTTTTCCAGTGATGGAGGATTTACACGCCATAAATGTGCTTAATATCACTGTAAAAGATAAAACCTGTATCCTGCATGCAACACAACCCTATGATACTCGAGTTACATTGTACAAGTGGTCTTTGAAATGTATGTTTTTCAGCCTCATCATTATGAAAGCTGATCAAGGAAAGATCATCTTGGCTGTTTTGCGGAGTGTGTAACTGGATATATCACTTTTTCTTTGATATTATACCTTGGTTGAGGGGTGATGAGGGCTGGGGGGGGGGGGGGAGTAGACAGAGAGTACAGAGGAGGGCGAGGTTATGGGAGGGAAAGAAGGCAGGAAGTGACAGAACTGTTGTTGTATGTCTGGTCATGTATGCTTCTGGTACAAATCAGGAAATGAAATTTCAAGTCGAATCAGAAAAATGTGTCTGTCTGTCTGTCTGTCTGTGTGTCAAGGATGACTAGGGCAGGTACCTATGCAAAGCCAGTAATATATGACCGTCTGCAAAGTTTGCGTAAGGTATGGCTCCGCACATAATTTCTGCGTCTGGCAGGAAGGCATGTTGGCTCTGAGGGTAAGACGATAAAACACGCTCGGCTTTCATTGTCGCAGTGTATGCCATGCCTGGCTGTGTTCCTCCGGCCACCCCAATCTGAAATGTTGCGGTAGTGCGGGGGTGGATGGCAGAGAATGCCTGGTGCCTCTAATGCATGTAATTTATGCCACTGTGTATACATACATCTCTGCCAGTTTGTATTTACAGTAGGGCTGCCTGCCGAAGCAGCTAGGTATAAATTATGATGCCCTATTAAAGGTTTCTAATTCTTCCCCCCTTTTTTTAGTACTGTCATTGTTTGAGCTGCATGGAAATATTATCTTTACTGAGTAACAAATTCCAATTTCATTTCTAAACTTCTCATATACCAGAGCTCTTTAATATGTAGGCAGTATACTGTACACAGTAAAGGTCATTATAATGGTATCTAGGTCATACCAGAAAATGAGCAATAGTTTGTAAATGTACTATAAGATCATATAACTATTAAGGGTACAGTATCTCCATTTGTCATTGTGTTATCTTCAGCAGGTATGTGCATGCTGAAAGCAGCATTCTAAATGTCATAGATACTGTGAAGTGATGTACAGTGTATTTTTAACCTGGTAAATCATTATTTCAGTTTCCCATCTGTGGTCCTTTGATAGTTTCTTGGAAACGCGCACATGTCCACTTCAGTATGTGTTAATTGCTTTCATGTTAAACAGAGAGGGCGGGAGAGATGAATGTTCAAACCAAATATAGATCCAAGCTAATGAGATGTCATATATTTAGTGAGTTGAATTCTTCGTGAACTGGGAGTTCCAGACAATTTTGCAAGTTGTTAAATTTGTGATTATAGAGTACAGTAATGAGAAATGTAAACAATAACATGCACCTCAAATTCATGTCAGGATCAGAGCTAATGTTTTTGCATGTTTTCAAATTAGCAAATAGCACCCAACTTGCGAAATTTGCGAAAATAAAACCTCATGAAATATTTGAGCTCCTCTGAATAGAATTGAAAGTATCTTGCAAAAAGTAAAAGCTGAATCCTCAACTCACCTCAACCAATACTATACCATCCCTTTTAAACAATAAGGTCATTCTTTATAGCTCTTGAGTATCTAGTTTGAACCTCTTTCACTGACATAAAGAGAGATGTGTACATTTGTCTTTTTGTAAACAGATATTATACTTTGTACCTAATTTCGATGTGCTCTAAATATTGTACTAATCAAGGGTGCACTTTTGATAGCCTGCAAAAGTGTGAGACAGTGGCATCACTTAAAAAGTAATTACATGTTTAAATGTTACTTCAGAGACAAGTAACTTGCTCTTTTCTATTGCATCATATTGGCTCTATTTGTCAATATTTGAATTGCCTTTTTCAAATGTTGACTCAGTGCTACATGTACACTGTACACTTTAGAGCTTGTGTACAGCATGTACCTTACTCCCTGCTGTCAACACATGGCTGTGCAATTGATTCCGAGCAATAAAGTAAACAAATGGGCTGGAAAGGAAATGGTGAAGTTGAATGCTGACGTATATTGTATATGGTTTCAGACCTTCTCACACCGCCCACGACAATTTCTTGTTTTCCTCTCATCATATGCCAGAAAGGATAGCCGAGATTTCAAATTAGAAATACATACTGTATCAAGGTCTATGAGCTATTTTCACCTTTTTGTCTGTACCATAATGATAAAGATGAATATTAACAATACTACCAATGATGATAATAATGATTATCATAATATAACATTAAGAAGGAAAAAACAATAATTATCTTTAGTATTTAATACACATATTTAGTATTATACATATTTAGTATTATACATATAAGTGCAAATACTAAATATGTAAGCAATACTCTACTGTGCTCAATTGTGCATAATGTTATTGACCAATCATGAATGCTTTACATATAGGCTACACTCTAAAAAATGAAATGGTAAATTCAAATTCTAAATGTTGCTACTCTTCCAACCTTTTTGTGATATTAAATTTAACATTTAACACAAGGTTGGAAGAGTGACAACATTCAAAATGTTGATTTACAGTTTCATTTTTTAGAGTGTAGGCCCATATAATGCACCATTCTTCATTCATTATGAAGTATAAAAAGCTGTAGTGGAGTTTAGGATTATGATAAGAAGGTTGGTTGGTTGATTGGCCAATGTGTGTTCACCCCCTCCCCCTCCCCCCAAAGGGGGAAAAAAAAGGAAACGAAAGAAAAACAGTCTGCGATGAGGCCTAGGGTTACAGAAGTAGGTCACGGAGAGACAGGTCACTTGTGTGAAACTATGTTCAGTGGCTCAGCTACAGTTGTAGCTCTACCTCAGTTACAACTCATTAGGATGCCAGCATTCACTTTGTGCGCCCGTAACATGCACGAGGTGCGAAGTGTTGAGGTGCTCGGTCACAATATTCAGCTGATGTGCTTACATTTCTTACAATATCATGCTGGTATACAGTGCCTTTAAGAACAAGAAAACATGACTCTTGAACCACTTTGGTCTCACGCCCTCATGGTCCCAGCCCTCTTCCCACACCACTTCCTGTCTCTTCCGAAGCTGTTGATATTTTTCCAGCTATCTTGTTTTTTTTTTTTTTTTTCCACATCTCTCTTCATAGTCTAACTTTACCCCAAGTGTCCAATCATACTGTAATGCTTATCATGCCAGAAGAAGTACACCCTTATGGACTTTGTGTATATTATGCGATGCATGCTCGTGACTTTGGCATGTTGAGAGACCTTAATAGGCCTGCGACACAACTTATAGATATTCATACGTTAACAGCTAAAACTACTAAACTTGGTTAAACTGAGACAAGAGTAGATAGCAGTTTTATACCTTTGCTTGTATTTTGTCCATTTATGTGCATAGCATTGCTGAAAATCAGCTATTTAAGCTGCAAAAATGGCTTTTACCATGTTGCAATGAAAAAATTTGACATGTTTTTATTCTTTCTTGGTCAGAGAAAGACAAAAAATGGAATAAGTTTATTCATGGTTTCTTGTCGGGAGCAGTTTTACACTATTTAAACTGTGAGCGAGGCTGACCTTTTAATTTATAGAACTTTCACTATGTCCTCTGAGTCTCATACAGGCATTGAGGAGAAATACACTGTATATTGTGTATCATCTGTTAGTCACGCAAGATATGAAGGACAAAAAAAAAAAAAAAGACCAAAGATCCCGTCCTGTGAATGTTCGTGTTTAAGATTGTGAAACTGATACAAACTAACGGATACTTATGTGGGTATGGCTGCATGTATCCACAGCCTGTTAAGTTTGCATTTTGATTCTACAATGTAGCTGTGATTTGATGTATGATTGATGATGATGTATGTATGTTTGTTTTTTTTATTTTTTTCTGCTGTATTCAATGAAGCATACCTTCAAATTCAAATTGTGTTCATGGGTTCAAATGATAATTGCGTTTATGAGTTCAAATGATAATATTACATGTCCACTTGAAAAAAATATATGCATAAGGAAAAGCCTGGCTTTAGGTATCAGTCCATGTATCAAATTCCAACATTAAACTTTATGATTAATGCACAAAGGGACAGAATTTGTGTCAATCATAATATGTTACCAACCTTTGGCAAGCTATCACCATATCAAGTACAATATTCATAATACATATATGGGAACATATATTATTGAATTTGTATCACATATTTGGCTTGTGCAATATGTTATTCATTCTTTGACTCTGTATTCAATCTCAATTTGTTTTCTATTTTCCAACACACAGGATACCTATTGTTCAAAGACTACTGTGAGAATTGTGCCGATGTTCAAGTACAGCAACTGCAGTTCTACGAAGCGGTAGGTTGCAAAACTATGAAGTCAGAATTCATGAATGTAGTTTTAGAACTGGTTCATTGATTATGCATTTTTAAGTGTGTAAAAATGTATAGATGTAACGAATAACTTGGGCCAACAGACATCCAGTCAGGAATGCACGCAAACATGTGCATGTGGAAGGTATGCTTATTTTGTACATGTTTTAGTCTGTGGACTAAATTTGTACCATGAATTTGATTTATAGTAGCTTTGTGACTTTGGACCTAAATGTATCCGCTTTCCGTGGTGATCATACTATGTTAAACATTTCTTTATGTGTTGAACAGGATGTCGCATGATACGTCGCGTTGTGAAGGCACAGTGACATACATGAAGGTTGTAATTTGTATCATGTCTACTCTTAAGTGTTGACCCTGCAGTGTCTTATTATAATGTTGGATACAGAAGTTTGTGTTTGTTTTGTTTCTAGGAATATGACTTAATTTTCAACTATGACTGCAAAAATTCCAATAGCACTGTTGCTTTCAAGGAGGCCATACAGTACAAATGAAGAGCGTCATTCAGCACAAATCATGCCAGCTTCTTCTTCACACTTCTTTTCATAAAGAAGTTTGATTTTTTTTTTATTAGCAGAATATGGGGTACAAAGAAAGAGAATTATGTATTATTACATTTCATGGCTAACTTTGAGCAGTGCATTATAATTTATAGATACCAAATAGTTTTTGTGCAGAGAAAGTTATGACATACCTAACTCACATGTCAAAGATGGCATATTGGGTTATGACAAAATGGCTTATGTACAAGTATGTGTTGCTGGGGATACAGTGGCAATTGTTGGAAAATACCTTCAATAAAGATTTATAGAGAGCATACACCTATCAAGCTTGCTGGCTGCAGTGGGTGAAGGTAATAAGAATTTGTTGAATGGTGAATTTAAATCTAGCCCGATTCTTTTGTAAGTTGATACAGGACATTTTTAACGATCTGCTGGTAGCCCAAATATACATCGTCTACGTCTGAAGTGCATTATTGCGCAATTCATATATGGCTGGATGATATCAGATTTTCTTGGACTATGTGTCTGCCATCCATGCCATCACTGGGCCCATTCACATCCTAACATTATCACTTTTGGGACCATGATGCAAAAATCTGTTTTATTTGCAATGGTTCACACAGCAGCAAAACATCAGTATGGTTTGGCTACAAGCAAAGCACTTCAAACCTTCTGATCTGTGGATGCCCAAAATAGCCGGAGTTGTGCTTTTGTGTGCAGTTCACAATAGGGCGGTCATACACTGCACAAGTCAAATTGTCAGTAGGCCTATATGTGTTAGGCCTACCTTAGATATCAAAATGGATTGACTTTTTTGCATCCCATTATAGATTATAAGTGATATTTGTGTGCATGTCTGCATTGCAAGAATTATCCTATTTCATACTGCCTCACAGAAATCATTATTATTGTGTTTGTGTGAACAGGCCTAATGTCTGGACCTTAGCAACTGACAGAGGAAGAACAAATACCACCAGCAATGTTTGTCCATCTTTGGCATGTCTTACCACTGCCAGTGTGAATTAAGATATGATATTCCTGATGTGCAAGTCTTGTTAATCTGACTGTTATGATTAATCCAGAGACAGCACTTGCTGTTGGATTTATAATTGGTCCATTTCAGTTGATGCCAATATCTTTGCTGTCTGTGCTGTCCTGATACCCCCACCCCCAGTCATTCCCAGATTTGTTTACACTGAGGGCAGTTTCAGCTGTCAAGGGCCAATTTGTCTACTCCAAATCCAGACTTTCTCTAGTTGGAATTTGACCTCACTTTGACCCCTCAAGAGGACAAGTATCTCCCAGCCGTGGCACACCAGGGGTTTTCACATTTGCAAAGAACTTGTCAGTAGACAGGTTCTTTCTGAGCACAGTTCATGCTAATCCAGTTATTTCTAATTAGTCTGAATTACTGTTCCCTCTTCTCCCAAAACAAAACAAAAGCAATGAAACATGCCTGCAGAGTTATGCTTGGCCAATGCAGTGGCGGTTTGGAGATGCTGCAGTCAAGTTTTGCTTGTGTCTAGGTATGCATTTGTAATCTGAAAAGTCTGACATTTAGCTTGTGATTGAGGAGGTTTCAGTAGTAGCTAGCTTGACCTTGTATTCACTTCCGTCATTGGAGTGTTTATGTACATTTGCACTCTTGATGTATTAAAAATGTATAGAGAGTGACATATTTGTTTGACAGACCATGAAATTGTGACAAGGCTGTTGTGTGGGAATTACTGGGATGTTATTTGTAGTTATTTTGGGATCAGCAAAACAACTCATTTCTGTGTCCAAGCATTAATTTCCAGTAAACACATCAATGACCAATAAATTTCAGAAATGTGAATTATAATTGAATGTGTCCTTTCAAAAGTGTGAAACCCTCATAGAGTGCAGATCAATGATGCTTCTCAGCATGTACCACCCCCCCCCCCCCCATTCAGTGAAGACATATCAATTCCAGATTCCTGTAGAAAATAGATTGATAAATGGGGGAAATGAAAACTAATTTAGGTTAGAGGAAAAGAATGACTAAAACTTGAAAGTTAAAATGGCATGAGGTTCAGGTAGGGCCTGAAAAATTGTGTGTCAATCTGAGACATAAATTTCTACATTGCAAGATAGCGTGGATGTCTGTCAGTGATGTTTCCTGTTTCAAGTACAGGTATTGTCTAACCCATGTGGCATGAGAAATGTGGTGGAACGATGCAATGTTGTAAAAATGTTTGTTTGTTGGATTTCCATCTGAGAAGATGGCTCGATAGCACATATTCAGCTACACTAAGCTGGTCTTCCATGGGATCCAGTTGGATGTGAGGCGGGACCACTTCACCGGGTTTAAAGGGTGTGTACAGTTCTGGTCGAGGTGAAGATTTAGCTTTTAACGTTTTGTGAGATATTCAGAAATCACTCTATGAGATGTCAAAGAGCATGCAGTTCTAAGGGGTATCAAAAGTTTATTCGATGAAAATCGTTTTGAAATGGCTGAGATATCCAAAAACAAGGTGAAACAAAGAGATACTAATAAATTTGGGGCATGTCGCCTTTTATTATTAGCACTTTTTTTGATATCTCAGCCATTTTTGAAAACCAATTTTCATCAAATAAACGTTGAATCCTTCTTAAAATTACATGTTCTTTCATATTTCATGAGAGGCTTTTCATTATGTCACTTAGGAATGTTCAAAACATGAATCCCTACCTCAACCAGTACTGTACAGTCCCTTTAACACCCTGCTCTTTGCGATGAATGAATGAATGAATGAAGCAGGATCTTTTACATGCATGAGTTGTGACTCTCTCATACACGGGACCACTATTTTATGTCCTATCTGAGGGACAGAGTGTTTTGCCTGTTGCTAGAGGGGACGGTATGATTACACACAACATTGCTCAGTCCCGACTCGAGTATCGAACCCGGGTCGCTTGTGGACGGTGTGCCGTGACGCAAAAAGTTTCTGCAGACTGTGAAAAAACCCTCATGGTAGTTTTTGATAAAATGTACATGCACCATGCAGGGGCGGATCCAGGAATTCCGTAAAGAGGGAGCGCGTTTACAAAATTAAAGGGGGGCGCATGCACCCCTCCCCCATTTTTTTCTTTTTATTTCTTTTGTTGCAACAAAAAATAAAGGGGGGGGGGCGTGCGCCGGTTGCGGTCCTCCCTGGATCCGCCCCCGTCATGGTAGTTCTTAAAGTAAAGTTAGCTCTCTGGTGACTATATTCTGGCAAATTTGCTTCAAAGACTTTAGTACAGTGTAGGTAATGTGAAATCCTTGATATTTGCAGAACAGCTACGTAATTATTATTCCTTAAATCATGAGCCTAGAAATTTATTGATTGTGCATGTATGTATGACCTTCTTACAGAATCAGGAAATTGAGGCAAAAACTTGCAGGAGACTTTGGTGGCTGTCTGACAGCTTGCCTTGATCTGGGGGGCATTTCATAAAGCGTTTTGGTTGGATATTTTTCAGACAAACTGTTACAAGCTACTAAAATCCTTGCGTCTGATTGGCTGAGAGCAAATTTGTCCGACAACTTTGTCGGACAAAATGCTTCATGAAATGCCCCCCAGCTCCTGCATAGTAAGATTTTGGAACACAATCATAACTCTGTAATAAATAAACTGTAAAATGCAAATTTCACTAAAAGTCATACTCAATCCTTGTTTTGACCAAGTATCTCCCAATCCTAATAGTTACATTGTATACTGTATATAAACCTGAGAGTTTAGCCTCATGGATGTTATTGACAGGTAGGTCTAGCATGTACCTACAATGTAGGTTAATCACGGGTTCCCTTCTAATAGCACAGATGTTTTAGTGTACATATAAACATACAGTGGATGTGTATGATAGGAAGTTACTCTTGAAAGAGCAGTGTAGCTTTTCAGCAAAAGCCCCAGTGGTAGTTTTTGATAAAATGCACATCCCCATTTTTACTTGAAACTGATCTGACGGTGTTGTCTTTCATGTCATGTAAAACGGCGGCAGAGTACAAATGATTTTATATATCAGTGCACTTTGCAAGAACCTGGAAACCTCTCTTGCGGGTCTCTAAAGAGTGACTCAAGAAGATTAGAAACTCGTATCAACAAAATTATATTTGCTCTTCAGTTCTTCAGTACCTCACTGAGATTGGTGTGCAAATCAGCAGAGTAAACAGATTGAGATCTTAATACTGCTCATGGTAGTCCCCATTTGTTAGAAATAAGTACATGTGTACATGCATATACCCTTATGGTAGAATTTAAGTTTGCAAATAAAAAGACCCTTGTGTGTACAGGGGGGGGGGGGGGCACTGTGGCATATGAGATCCCCCCACCCCCCTCCGACTCCCAATGGGAGAACCCAAGTTCGAGTCCAGCCCAGTGCTTACGTCTTCGGACGACGTTTTTACCCATACATCTCCTTCTTGATCCAGGTGTATAAATGGGTTCCTGGAAATGCTATAGGGTAATGATAATGGCAGGGCCCTCTGATAGAACAGTGTCCACGCTGAAGAGGCAACTCTGGCTAAAGAAGATGATATCATTATTATCACGTGAACATCATTTCATGCTTCTTGTGTAATGGCAACATGAAGAATTTTCTTCATGAGAAATTTGAGAGACATTACTAACTCAAAGGATATCATATTACCCTTTTTTCATTTGCTCAGTCCAGCCTTATAGCTTACAGTGCTGGCCAAGCCCCAGGGAAACTTTCATTATTATGTTGAATCATGTAAATAGAGACCATGGAATATCACATTATGCTTTGTACATATGAAATATGTTTTGAGATGATGCAAAGATGTATCAAGTTACAGTTTCAGAGCATTGAGCTGTAGGACATGTGTTATGTCCATTGCAACTACAGGCATTGATATGCCGCTACATCATGGACTTAAATGCTTTTTGTTTGTTCATTTGTTTGTTTGTTTATATGTTTTGATTGGTTTTGTTTTGTTTTGTTTTGTTTTGTTTTGGGTTTTTTTTGTTTTTTTTTTGCTTCACTCAGCAGAAATGTCGGTTTGACTGAACCTTATCAAATAATTTTCTCTTTTATGATTGTATTCCTTTAATGTAAGCTGTAAAAACAAAGATTGTTGCGAATCATGGCCTGTGAATCTTGCTTGTGAATAATGAGATTGAAAAAGTAACTGGTACCAGTTAAAAAACAAAGTTTCCTATTAGTGCCATTCACTTGGATAGGAAACCAGCCAAATGAGCTGCATTTGAAGTGGCTCTGAGCACTTCAGTTTATTATCGTGCTATTTTCAAATTTCTTTCTCTCTTTTTTTAAAATTCCCTTTATGATGTACTCTTGAAAATGGCAGATTCCAAGATCTATTAGAGTCGCTGATATCTGCATTGTTAGTTCTCTGACTAGCTTCAGTTGAAAATTCATAGATTATGGGCTCCTTAACATTCTGTAGGCAAGCACTTGAAATTTAAAAAAAAGTGATTACATGCACAGTGTAAACAGATGTTAAAGGTATTGTTTACCATTGGAAGCGGTGATCTAAAAAATGTTTTCAAGAGTTATCACATTTGATGCATAGTGTAGGTCAGTTGTATCACAAAATATTCTACCATATAAATTTTTCACAATAAAGCCTAAAATATAAGGAGATGTCACTGTTTTTCTCAATAAACCATAACTGCAGACGGTTTATTCTAGAAACAATTTTATCATAACTATTGTTCGTTTAACGATACTTAACATTGAAAATACTGATAGTTTTTTTTTACATTGGTTGTTTCTATCCCTGCAACTCATATTTTAGAACTATTTTGAAGCACTAAAGCTGGGTTTTGGTTTTATCTGCAAATGGTAAATAATGCCTTTAACCATGTGCCCAGTGCAAACTGCAGAGATAAGCAGCGTCATCTATTTGCTGTGCAGATTGATGAAATCGTGCCGAATTTATTGCCCCGTTTGTGGTAATTTAGCTCCTGTATTGCTTGGGCGGATAAAGGCAGCCAGCCAGCCAGCCAAAACACCCAGTTTATCTTGAGCGTAAACTTTTGAAGGTCAAGTGTGAGAAATGAAATACAGCCAGTGATGGTGCCTGGCTATTGGCCAGCTAATCACCCGAGACCATGTGAACTTTTAAAGGCACTGATGATGCGAGGTAACTAGTGACATAATGTGCGTTGCACTGAGGTAGTTCCGTGGGAGATGTCTCTTCCACAATGTTTCAACAGAAACTATAGCCCTTTTTACACTTGTGTTTCTTAACCCCGGACTTTCTCTGACCCAGGACTATCGTTAGTCCCGTACCAATTTTTTCAGCTTTTTACACTGGCCAATTAGTCCCGTACTATCTCTTGTCCGGGGCTAAGGAGAAAACTGACGTTTTTACACTCGTATTTCTTAGCCCCGGACTTTCCAAACCACATGAATATTCATGATTACGCTGTGCACTGTACACGTACACGCACGCACCGGCAGCACTTGATTACCTCGTTTCTGATTGGTCAGTGGGGGTCGGACTTCGTCTCCGTCGCTTAGCCCCGGATTATTTTTTCGTTCTGTTTACACTCACTTGCTAGCACCGCAATTGCGGTGCTAACCCTGCTATTTTGCAGGGCCAGATAGTACCGGACTATCGGTGGGGCTAGCCCACTTTGGCAAAAACGAGTGTAAACAGAAAGTGGGCTAAGGATAGTCCCGTACCAACGGTGGGGCTAAGGCCCCCCCTTAGCCCCACCATTGGTACGGGACTAAGCAAAAATTTACAAGTGTAAAAAGCCCTTATGACTTTTCAAACATGTTAGTGCTGTCATAATCATATTGCAGAACATTTCACTGAGGTATGTTTCACTAATCAACTTCAACTGAAGTTGACACATGCATTTTACATTAACCCGTTAAGACTAGTCCCGAGTATACTTGGGCAGGTGTCTATGGGAAATGTGTGTTGTAGCAAAATCAGCCCATCCTCAAGGGGTTAATCTGTAATAATTACCTCTGCTCTATATGATACCATTAATGTACTTTTTTTGTTGTTGTCAGGATGGGGCTTATGACTGTAATGTGTATGTTGTCTGTACCTGTATCCTAAGTATCACTATGGTATCACTATTGTGATATTTTATGAAATCTCTGGCATCCTTTATTCACCATACCCTGCCCAGAGTCAGCCCAGGAGTTTGAGATGAAATGAAGTGTTTCCAAGGAACATTTGGTTTGAGATAGTGATCGAGTGCTCAGTCAAATTCATGTGGACAAGTATTGATTGATGAACAACTTGACATGAACTTCACATCCTGTGCAGTGAAGTTTGGTATGGAATGACCATTCACTGCTGACCTTATTGAACATTGCTGTCATGAGTGGGGTGAAGTAACATCTATCTTTGATGATGGTCTTGTCAGTCTGGTCATTCACCAGCCAAATCTTGTCTTTTTTTTTCTCCTTTCTCCACTGTTTAGAGGTATTGTTTACCATTGGGAACTGTGATTTAAAAATTTTTGGAGTTATCACATTTGATGCATATATATGTAGGTCAGTTGTATCACAAAACATCCTACCATTAAAAAAAAAAAAAACTTTTGCAACAAAGCCTAAAATACTAGGAGATATCATTATTTTTGTCACTAAACCATAACTGTAGTTGGTTTAGTCTAGACATAATTTTATTATAACTATTGTTCACATTATCAACATTTAAAATACTTAACATTGAATATACTGATTTACTTTTTTACACTGGTTGTTTCTATCCCTCGCTCACATATTAGAACTATTCTGAAGCACCAAAGCTGGGTTTTTGTTTTGTCTACAAATGGTAAATTATGCCTTTAAGTCTGTTATCACTGCTTTGAAATGGTAAAGAGCTACATCTTTTTGCCAAAACTATATTTTGTATCATCAAAATGCCTATTGGTGTCTTCTCCCTTATAGAAAAAAAAAATCCACTAAAAGTGGATAGAGTCAGAGAAGAAAGTATATGGCTCTTCACTGAGATAATTGAGAGACTTGTCAGAGGAAATTGTAAATTCTAGAAGAGATTTGCATAAAACCCCAAAAAGGAATGGAATCTTTTTGAGTTTACCACCATGACTTATTTGGGAGATCTGAAATTGATGTTTTTTTTTCTTTCTTTTAAAAGTATTTATTCCTCCCCCAAAAGCTAGACCCTGCAGTATTATCAGAAAATAAGGAATTTTCTATTTGAATGGTGTGACGCACATGCTCTGCCAGCTCCAGCGTTGTCCCTAGTAGTACATGAAGGATTTTGTGCAATTTGAATAGTAGGATCAACGCGGATGACGCACGCGGGAGAGATTTGGAGATCTGGAAATATTTCAGATTTCCATTTCTCTGCCCCTGAATGGAGTTCCTTAACGTAAGGGATCGGCAGAAATAGACACCGGTGCAGGTCGAACAGATTGGGAGACTTCGGCGTGTAGAGAAATATATTAAGGAATTCCAGGCATGTGGGAGTTTCGTTACCTGATGAAGTAATATCAATTTGAGCCTAGTGGGTGCCTACTTCATACCATGCTGGTTTCTAAATTTTTGCTCTCTTTTGTTTTTTGTTGTTTTTGTTTTTTTGCCAGGCAGGGTTTGAAGGATTTTATTAACATCCTCTGGCCTGGGTGAAAAGGGGAAAGGTGGTACAAGGAAGCAGTTTAAAAAAACAAAAGCCTCTTACATTTGTATTTGTGTTCTTGCCATTAGTTGAAGCTGATTGCAAGGTTTATACTCGTGTAATGTTAACATCTTCGCATGTTTTTTTAGGCAGTTTGACTCATGTGTTTGATGTGTATAAATTAGTGGAGACAGTTTTAAAAGTGCCCACAAAGTGCCAGCTTTTATTATGTAATACAGATGGATGTGATTTCAGCAATATGCTTGCAATTTTATTTTTCCACTCATCTAGTCATAGTGTTGGTGATAATTGTGTAATATGTTCAAATCATCGCAAATCCTATGAGATTTGCTGATGTACATTTACAGACTTCAGATAGTCACTTTGTTGTACAAGTGTGTACTTGTCCTTGGGGGTTTATTCTCCTTTAGAAATTTGTTGTTTGGGCCATCAGAACTATAGCTTTAGTTCAAAGTTGCAGTATATTAGGAAACCATGCAAGACAAGTCAGGGGAGCCACATACACTACTGTAAGTATTCCATCACATGATAAAGTTGTACAAGGACCAGTCATGTTGATACTTCCTATGTTTATGTACACCAGCATGATGCACTGCTCGCCTGGCAGAAGGGCCTTAAGGCCTGTGCACTCTAAGGCTTGCTAAGGCCCTTCTGCCGGGTATTCTACGATTATTGAGCGGTCAGTATACTATGAAATGTCTCCTGCCTCTTTTAATGCGCACTGTGTACTCGTCCTGCTTGTGAGGCAATCTGTGAAAAATGCTGAATCCAAAAGCTGCTTCTGTTCTCAAACCAAGTCATCATAAGATATTGTCTTCTTTTGAACTGTCATTTAATTGACAAGGGAAAGATTCTCAGAATATAAGGTGAAAACATCAGCCAACATTTGCACATAATTGTATGATTCATAAATAGTATTATAGTGACTAAATTATACATGTGTGCATGTCATATGTATGCATATATCACAGTGTACCCATACTGTACATGGGGTAGGGCCATGGTGGGGTGAGGAAATTTGTAGTAGACTTGATACTCCCCTTTTGCACATAAAAAATAAGCTTAATGTTATGACTCATGAGTGAACATGAAAATCACAACATCAATTTGTTCAACTGTCAGAGTGGAATATTTGCCCGAAAAGCAAAACACTCTTGCTTGAAGGAGATAGGAACCACTCAGCACTTAAAGAAACTTGTAGCAATCTGGGGTTATAATTCTGCCTCTCCGCATCATGTGTATGGCTTGATCTCAACTATCTGTAATGTATTGTATGGTATCTTTTTTCCAATATTATGTTATTCCAAATCAAAGACAAATTTCCAGGCCTTGAGAAATATGGCTTTGACATGATTAAAGTTGTAAGGAGATTCTAAACTATATTTAGAATCCTCCATAGAAAGAAATGTGATTGGTTTGAAAATTTTAGTCATAATTAAGGTTTTATATGAAAGTCTTTCATAATGTACTGTTTACGTGACTATGTTGTCAGTAAATTTCTCATGCTTAGAATGAATACTGTTTTTTTACTTGCATTCTAAATCACATCAAAACAATAAGTGCTTTAGTTTGATCTTCTGTCCATGGTGGTATACCATCAAAAGTTGAAAACAACTGCTAAATTATTTGTCAGTGCTGCCAAAAAAAAGGGTGAATATAAAAGAACTGGGTTTGTAGCTTTATTGAAGCCTTTACCCACAAAGCCAACAATTGGCATCTATATCAAGTTTATTTGGTGTGTACATTTGTGTGCCTTTGATATAGTGTTTACAAGTACGCAATTGTTTGCATGGCACAGTATTCAGAGGACGTGGACTGTATCAAAAAGAATTAAAATCAGCTGTTGTGGTCACATTCAGTATGTGCTGACATCAGATGATGACAATGTGGTTTCGTGGATGAATGCTCCTGCGTATTTTCATACGTCAAACATCTATCCATTGTGATCGTTTTGAAGACTGGGAGAAATGGAAGGGGGTGGGGGTGGGGAGAGTAGGAGGAGTAGAAGGTATATTGTCCTTTAGTCATTTCTACGCCAATGAGTCAAATGTGCTCAAATTTTACATCCATATCTATGGACACAAAATCAATGTGGCACGCAGAGGGGTAATCTGGCATAGCAGAGCAGCTCTGCACATTATCTCTTCACACCCATAAACAATGCCTGTATTACACTAGGGCAAAGCCATAAAATTGGAGAATAGAACCAGAGTATCCAGGGAAAGAACAAGAATGTTTGAGCAGATCTCAAGCATATCATGGCAAACAAAATATGTATGTTCACACAGAAGAAGAAGTAAAAAACAAAAAACAAAAACAAAAAACAAAAACAAAAACAAAAACAACACCAATCATGGCATAGCAGAATCAGCTTGTAATGTGAACTGGTAAGTGGTAGCAGGTTAAAAACATCATGTAGTGATTAGAATAATTAATTAGAATAATCACCCATGGTTTTGAAGCTTGCACAGAATACTGTAGATATTATTTTGCTGCATTGCAAGAGCTCCTGATGTATTCAGTTTTACAAACTGTGAATGTCTACTCAAAAGATGTGATTTTAGTTGAAATTGGAAGATGTGTGAAAGAATTTTGAATTTCCCCTATCTAGAGGTATACATCAATACATGATTTTTAAGAGCCCCTTGATGTTTAAAGATGCAATACAAGAATGAAATACAAGGGTTTATAAAGAAATGTTCTTGTAAGGCTCATGTTGAAGAAAAATAAAAGAATTCTAAAGATATTTTTGAAAGCTCATGTGTAGAGTCGTCTACACATATTTGTCCATTTATGTGCATGTCGACTACTTTGTGAGGGGCTGAGTGTGGGTAGCAAGTATAACATGTTGTTATCGCTGCACTGTATAAACATTGGCAGTTGCCAGGATGACAAATTGGGGAAAACTGTAGAGTGGGTTTTTAGGTAATTGATTGTACTAAAGAGAGCTTCTTCACACGTCATTATATTTCACTAAAGGTCACCTATAGATATCGGGTACACTATCTAGCAACTCCAGATTTAGTAAGTTTAGATTGATTACCAGAAGGTGCTAAGTCACATTCTTAGGATAAAAGTTTTCTTTCTTTGATTGTGACTCTGATGAAAAATTGTCTATATTTTTACAGTTTGCATGTTTCACAATCAGGGAGTGAATGTATTGAGTTGGTTGATTAAATTTTCAATGTGTTTTTTGTCGCGCATCATGCACATTGCAACAGAATTTTGTTGTGCCAGAAAGACGTTACTTGAGAATGCGAGGAAGTGTATCAAAATGAAAAATGAAGTCCTCATAATCTGTATAGATAATTTGATAGCATTATTCTCAATGCAAGTATTGTCGATTTATATGATAGATTTTCTTTTGATAAAGCTCCATCCTTTATCGATTGTGGTTGTTGGATTGATGTGCAATGAGATGACTTGCAGTGTAGCATGTTTTTGCTTAAATAGCATCTTTTCATCATTCTTGGAGTTTAAATCCTTGAATTTTCAATTGATGCTTATGATGATTGCGAAATGAATGTTGTGACGTGTGCAAACATACTTGATAAGATTTTAGATCCTATAATTTGAAGAGAAGTCATGCTGATATATAGGAAATATGTAAGGGTTGTGCATTCAATTTAGTAATAGGATTATTGGTTAAGATTCTGTGGCGAGCTCCCTTTTTATCAAATCTCTTTAAGCAGAGCCATTCAGACCAAAGAATTCAGCGATGAGAAACTAGTGATACAACAATTTAAATTGCTGTTTGCGGATTTTGGTGTAATCACTGGTTACCTTGGTAGGGACAGATACCACGTCAGTCATTCCGTCACTGGAGTGTTTCCCCATTACAGCTGTTGACACAGAATCTCTGGGAGAGATAGTGCACGGCCTAGTGAGCAGTCAAACACAACCCAGGGACATTTTTAGAGTCCGGTTTCTGAAACGAAAACAGGTGATTAGCCAAAATGCTTGCTTCCAGTGGCCTTTTAATGCCACAAGAAATGGCAAATCCAAAATTGTCTTTTAGATGCCAATCCATCACCCACATACTAGGGGAGGTGATGCATTGTGTAAAGGTGAATCAACAAGTGCAATATACATGTCTTCCACAATTATCTCCTATTATCTATCACCAAAAGATGATGTCTTCCTCATCATTGCTTTTTTAATATTGAATAATTTTCTCAAGAAAAATACAAAATTGTTCACATTTTATGTAAGTCATATTTTTTACTTCAAATTAAAGTAATGTTTGACTGAAATCTATTTCATTCACTATTCCGCAGACAATTGGTACTGTGATTGCTTGAGAACATAGAATTATGATTGTCATCAGATATTGCGCTGTTTATTTGTAGAAACGGTACATGTAGTTGATGCAGTCAGTTCATGATCGTGATCTTGTACATCTTGTTTATAGCGATTCATAGGGAAGGACATTATGCTGTTACACATGCACACACATACACACACACAATACACACGCACACCACACAGAACAGATACAGACACAGACACAGACACATGAATACATACACCCCCAGGCTTACCCATAAGCAGTAGTAATGGTGCACACACTCATGAAAATAAACAAGTCATCTACAATGTAAGTAAGAGTACATCAGGCCACCGTTCGACACCATGCCTAGGTGCATCTACAGTGTTTATATTGTATTTAATTGGTCAGAGTGCCTGTCAGGGAGGCTACATATCTATTTTCAAATCCTGTCTGCCCATTCTACAGGCAGTACTCTCTTGAGGTCTTCCCACAGAGGCAGAATGGAATGAGTCCGAAATTGAACAATCAATGCTGCGTTGCCAAGCAACGGAGAAGTATATTAGCCAGCCCTGCAGCTACCTCGCTTTGAATGCGCGGCAGCATCGTTGACTCTGCCTCTGTGCGCAGTTATGACTATAATATATGGTTGTTGGAATCGTGCACCTTTTTGACACATTGTCCTTGCGTAATCTCCACTTCTGTTTAAGGAGGCAAAGAACGTGGCTGCTCGATGTTATATGGTGTAATTCCAGTATGATGTAACATACATGTGTGGGAGATATGATGAGCCTGCCCCAAATTTCTTTCTAATCTGTCAGGTGCACTTGTCAAATTCATTCCATTTTCTCGAGCTATTAAAGCATGTCGATAGTTTTTCTGTGACATATCGATAATTAAATTCAAGCAGTTTTGACCCACAAATTTTCTGCTACAGGTCATCACCATCACACCAAGGAGATGACCCATTTCTTTGATGTATTTCGGAAAGATGCATAGCCATGCATGGGATTTGATTGCAGATATCTGTCTGTCATTCTTTTAAAGGGATCGTGTAGTTTTGGTTGAGACCTAATTTCAGGTTTCTAACATTTTTTGGTGAGATAATGAGAAACTTCTTATGAAATATGAAAGAGCATGTAATTCTATGAGGAATTCAATGTTTATTTGATGAAAATCTGTGGTTTTGAAATGGCTGAGATATCCAAAAAAGAGCAATTCTGATAAAGTGTTGGACCCACACTTTATTACGATCGCTTTGTTTTACTTTGTTTTTGGATGTTTCAGACATTCCAAACCCGATTTTCATCAAATAAACTTTGAATTCCTCTTAAAATGGTGGGCTCTGTACTATGTCATAAGTGTTTTCGTGGTATCTCGCAAAAAGTTAAAAGCCCAATTCTCATCTCCACCAATACTGTACCATCCCTTTAACCCTTTGCGTGCCTGACCATAGGTATGTGTGTGTGTGAAATTTCTGCACATTTTGATGCACTGGTACAGAAAGGTTTATCTCTGATTTGTTTCATATGATTTTTTTTTTAATTCATCACACCTGGGGAGTATGATCAGACTGATTAAAGGCATAATTTACCATTTGCAGATGAAACAAAAACCCAGCATTAGTGCTTTAAAGTAGTTCTAAAACATGAGTTAGGGATAGAAACAACCACTGTAAAAATTTGTATCGGTAAAATCGATGTTAAGTATTGTTAAACATACAAAATAGTTATAATATAAATGTTTCCAGACTACTCAGTAAACCGTCTACAGTTACGGTTTATTGAGAAAAATACAGATATCTCCTTATTATTTAGGCTTTATCGCGAAAAATTTATATGGTAGGATGTTCTGTGGTACAACTGACCTACACATATATGCATTAAATGTCATATCTTGAAAAAATTTAAATCACTGTTCCCAAAGGTAAACAGAACCTTTAAAATGACCCCTCTGAGAATAACTCGTGAGGTACGCTTTTTCAACAGAGCACTCGAATGCTCCAAAACTGGCACATTACAGTTCGGTATGCTTTGGTTGGGTTCGCTTTGGTTCGCTTTAGAGTGCTCGAACGCACCCTTAGTAACAATGTTAATCATTGCTCAGTAGAATATTGTTCCTGTGTATGATTGTAGTGCGGCATCTTATTACATAGCACATCTCACAAGTGAGCCCACACTGGTAGTCTGGTTTATTGGTGTTAAAAAGGGCGCAATATATGCCATGCCCACGGCCGTTAGTGTAAACATCACATAGTTGATGGTGTACCTGTAACCTTTTACCGTGCTGTCTTCAATGTGATTTAAGCTCATTTTCCAAGTACTCTCTCCTCAGATATGACATTCATCCTGTCCTCTTTCATTTCTCATCTTCTGATTTTGACTACATTCATTTCCTGTTCATCACTGTCTGAAGATATTTGCTGTTTTGTTTTTTTAATGTATACTAATTTCTTTTTTTCTAAAACCCTCATAAATCTACTTTCTTCTCATGCCTTTGTCAATTTACCATTCCAGAGTCCAAAAAGTATGTCATTTGCTGTATTTTCTTGATCTCTTTTGCGTTTTTTCATCATTTTTATGCCTCCGCCACGAAGTGGTGCCGGAGGCATTATGTTTTTGGGTTGTCCGTCCATCCGTCCGTCCGTCCGTACGTACGTCCGTCCGCATTCGTTTACGCGATAACTTGAGTAATATTGACTGGAATTTTACCAAACTTGGTCCAAGTATAAAGTATGATGGGGCAATTACTTGACTAGATTTTGGGTGAAATCGGCCAAAGGTCAAAGGTCAAGGTCAAATCATGAAATTGTATCTGTTTACGCGATAACTCAAGACTGGATCAAGCAAATTTCACCAAACTTTGTCCAAGGATGATGTATGGTGGGACAATTACTTGATTAATTTTTGAGCGAAATCGGACAGAGGTCAAAGGTCAAAGATCAAGGTCAAATCCTAAAATTTATCTTTATTACGTGATAAACTGGATGAAGCAGCTTTCACCAAACTTGGTCCAAGGATGATGTATGATACGGCAATTAGTTGAGTAGATTTTAGTGACATTGGCAAGAGGTCAAAGGGTCAAAAGGTCAAGGTCAAATGCTAAAAATGTTGCTATTTACCCATATCCATGCAATGCCCCAAAGTATTTTCCTGAAACTTAGTGTAGACATGTACTACTGCATGAAGATTCTCCAGAGAGAGTTTCATGTCATAAGGTCAAAGGTCAAAAGGTCAAAGATTAGGTGAAAATGTTACAATTTCACTTTTCTCACAAATAGTTCAATGTATCTTCATGGAACTTGGTACATACACATGTACTGACTGGCAGGTATTATCTAGGGAATTTAGGGGTCATGGGTCAATAGTCAGGGGTCAAAGGTCAAGGTCAACTCATCAAAATTTTACTATTTCCCTCATATGCAATGCTTGCATTATTATTTTTAAAACTTAATATACATGTATTACCTAATGGAGATTCTCTTGGAAATTTCCTGCCAGAAGGTCAAAGGTCAAAGGTTAAGGGTCAAGGCCAGGTTTAAATGCCAAAAAAAATCTATTTTATACTGTAATTACACTCTTTCTTTATACCTTGAAAATTACTCAATGCATAAACTTATAAAAGGGTCAGTCAGAAGTCAAGTAAAAATCCTCATTTCCCCAAATACAGGTACCTGCACTCTTTAATAGACAATTATAGCAAACGTAGTTCAAGGAAAGTGAACATTCAAGATATTTCTGACAAACCTGTCATTTCAATATTTTGCCAGTTATGTGAAACTGTTATCTCACATTGTGATGACATTATGCTATTACACCTATTGGGAGAATCATGCATTATGGCGGAGGCATCAATCGCCGTAGAGACATTTCTAGTTTTTCTTCTAATTTCTTGTTCAGATATGTCATTTCCTGGTTATCCCTCTTTCTTCTATTTCCAGCTAGACTGTGCCATTATTCAGTTCTCACTATTGAAAGCAGTCTATGTACGATCTTTCCTGAAGACATCACTCTAAATGCATGACTATGATTACATTATGTGGCTTGTGATATTTGTAAGATGACTTTTGCCTCATCTTTATAACATTCTTCCATGATTCAACTTTCACCTGATTTCCTATCTCTTTCATTTTTCTGTCTCCATCTCCCTGTTCATCCTTTCATTAGAAAAAAACCATAATGTCAGACAATGAATATAAAGCTGTAATGCAGCTCTTCTTTTGTTACGCCCAATGTGTACCTTTTCAGACCATCGGTTAACTTTCTCTTTTGATGTTTAAAACGACAACTGTTGATATGTTCTATATGGCAAGCACCTGAAATTGATCTCTGTAGTTTCTTTTTCCATCTTTGTGGCTACATTTGCCTTTCACCCATCTCATCATGACATGTCTGAATGTATGTGTGTGTGTCTGTGTGTGTGTGTGTGTGTGTCTGTGTCTCTGTGTGTATGTGTTGGTGTGTGTGTGTATAATCTGACTTCGATTCTACATACGTCCATTCTTTTGTCCTTTCTATCTTTTAAAAAAATATATTTTCTCAAGCACTATCTCATTCTCCATGCCAGGGCTCTTCTGCAGTTATGCTACTGTCTATAATATAATTTTCCAGCTCTTCTCTGGGTTTTTTTCTCTGTCTTTTTTCAAATTTTGTTCTGTTGCTTTCTACCTTTCTCCCTTGCTGTTCCCATGTCAGATCAGACAGATTCTTCTTTTTCTCCTTCAACCAATCAATCTGCCTCTCTCTATCTCTTTATATGTTCCCTGTGAAATTGCAGACTCCTGTGTGTTTCTCATTTCCTTGTTTTTTATCTCCAGGATGTGCTGTCAATTGCTGTAGCTATAGACAAAAAAAGAAAGAAAGAAATGCTCACAATACCATTTAAATGACTGACTTTCATTTGACAAGTGAGGATTATGTGTGCTGCAATCTCCTGCCCCACCCACAAGTTGTGTCAATCATTTCCTGAAATGTCCTGAGACATGTGTCGATGGAATTTAGATGCTGTGCATGTGGGGTGGCGAATCAGTGAAGCAACTGAACGTTAAAGACATGCAGCTATTGCATGTTTTGTTTCAAACGATGCACTTTAAACCAGTAATACAGTCAACAGTAAAGTTTTTATCTTTAATGCAATATTCCAACAGGTTGAAATCATTGTATTATTTGTTGCTGTATCAGATAAGATTGAATTTCCTTCCTTACTATGGAAGACATCTGAAACCGGACCTTCAATGAGAATCCTGAATTGGGCAAATAATGCCTCTAGTGAAAGGTGAGAACATTCTGAACATGAATGGAAAAATAGATAAAAGAGAATGTTATCCCTCATTCTCAGCACCCATACAAGAGTTTTTGTGGCTGAATGAAATTTGATGAAATGACAAGAGTAATAGTACATATTTTAACAGTACTCAGCCTCTATGATGTGTATGTGAATCGATGCTGCTGTACTGTCGTATCTATGTTGATTTCTCGAAGTCAATGAAACCAAATTGCACCAAAATCACAGGAAATGCTGAATAGCTTATTTTCAAGTGCTCATGTAAATTTGAACCAAATTGCTTATAGGTGATACGCTATCAGCGTATCACCTATTGTGATTGTCAAAATTTCTCTTTTTTTTTATTCTTCTTTCTTTCTGCCACATTTTGTGTCATCAATATCTCAACAATGACATTACGGAATAACATAACATTTTCAGTCAACATGTCTCATAACAATATCTAGCCACAATAAGGTTTTCATGACAGTAACATATCTATGACGTCATCTAGGCGCCATTTTGTGATTTTCGGACCTTGTCACATGATCGATCATAACTTCATAACTAGATATCATTTCTGTATCATTTTCGGTGGACATAAAGTTCAGGTCAGGCTCTATCTTACGTTTTAACGCTAGTTACCAAGGTCATCATTACGCGCGCGTTTGCGCGCGTCAAAATTTTAAAAGGCTCAAAACGACTTCCCAATGGGAAATCTCGAAGTTTCAGACAATTCTAAGCGTTTCAAACATTTTCTCGCGTGCGCGTCCGTCCGCGCAATTTCGCGCGCAGAGGGCGTAACCAACATGAAAATGCAATTTTTTTGACTGATTTGGATTTCTGATACTTTGAGTAACAATATCCATTGATTTCCGATCGATTTTGACCTATAACAAAGGAATGCACTGGCGTCAAAGTTGAAATTCCGCGCGCGCGTCTTTCTGCAAATATAGTGAAAAAACATGTTTTTGTTTATGTCGCCATAGCTCTTTAAATCGTCCATTGACCCTATATTTCTATTGCATATTACAAAAGCATATGAATTGGAAATAACGTTTCAAGTACCAATATTGCCAGGAAAACTCATGACGTCATCATATCATCATCTGAAATCAAAAAAGTGGAATCAATTTTTTTGAGGTACTCTTTCTGATATTCATTTACTCGTATCTCTATTGTTTAAGCTTAATATCACCCCAAATTCAGATATGTTTTACTTTGAACATTTGCCTTTCAAGTCCATGTCATGGTTTTGAAATTTGATGACGTCATCATACTTTAAATTGTGATTAAAGGTAAAGACGCAAAATCGGACAAGTTTACGTGTTATGTCTATGGGAGGTGATTTTTTTAAAAACCATACATTGACTTGACAACGTTTAAGCACCTTTATCTCAGATGATTTTGCTTCATTTCCTCTGAAAATTAAGTATGTTGTAGCTGTGACAATAAGCTGCAGTAATCATGCATTTTATTCTTTGAAATCTCCTCATCAGGTTGACAATTTTCCAATTTAAAACTGAAAATGAGAATGGAATGCGGACGAAACGATTCCTGATTCATCTTTCACGTACATAAGTTTACGTTCCTCTAATTTTCTCGTCGAGACGTATGGCCGAGTGGTTAGAGGTGTCGTCACAGAAACGTGAGGTTGCACACGTACGGGTTCGAACCTCACAAGAGCACGAAAGAAAATAATAATTTTTTTTTTACTTTTTTTCTTCAATGGAGTACTACACCTTCGTCCATGTAGAAGTCACGTTCGCATGTAAACACACCTATACGCACACACTCACACAGTATCCCTTTGTTTATCGTTGGAGACTGCATTGCTTCGACTGCTGCAAAATATTGCAGGCTGGGCTTTTCAAGCTGATCATGGTATATTGTAACAAAATGAAATTTGTTCATATCAATTCAGTAACACAATGTAGTCGTGGTTACTTTGTGCTGATTTTATACATGTAAGAAGCTATACATTGTAAAAAAAGGTATTTGAATTGTTCCTTTAAGTCAGTCTTCTGTATTGATGATTATTTGTCAATTAGTGGTTTTTGTGGAGTTTCAGATAATGATAAAAAGTATGTATGATAAGTGCAGCGATACTTTCTACAGTTAGTTCAAAGTTGTGTTACAGAGGTTTGATACATACATTTAGCATTGTGTTTGTGTGTCCGCGTGTGTATACAGGTTGGCCATATGGCACATTCTAGACAATAAATCTTAATTAATTAGCAAACGCGATCAGCTATGGAACTGAATATGGTACTAATGTATGATGTTCATGATTCTCATTAAACTGTGACGAGTTTAAAGAGATAGCTTAACTGTGTGTAAAAATAAAGCAATAATAAGGAAATTTTAAGGGAATTTGATAACCATGCCTATAATAATTTCATACAGGTACTAATAGCTGCCTCATATTCGTGTGATTGATCGTCATGTCAATAGCAAACTGACAACGTACGATTAATATATCATACATTAAACAACTGTCTTTCAAATCCATATCGATGTTTTCTAGTATGATGACGTTATCATACTTTAAATTGTGATGAAAGTAAAGACACAAAGTCGGACAAGTTTACGTGTTATGTCTATGGGAGGTGATTTTTTTTAAAACCATGCATTGACTTGACAACGTTTAAGCACCTCTATCTCAGCTGATTTTGCTTCATTTCCTCTGAAACTTTAGTATGTTGTAGCTGAGACAATAAGCTGCAGTAATCATGCATTTTATTCTTTGAAATCTCCTCATCAGATTGACAATTTTGCAGTTTAAAACTGAAAATGAAAATGGAATGTGGACAAAACCATTCCTCATGTATCTTTCACATACATAAGTTTACGTTCCCCATATTTTCTCGTCGAGACGTATGGCCGAGTGGCTAAAGGCGAAGTCTCAGAGACGTAAGGTTGCGGGTTGGAACCCCACAAGATCACGAAACAAAATACTTAGCTATTTTACTTTTTTTTTCTTCAATTTTGTATTACATATTCGTCCATGTAGAAATCACGTACGTATATAAACGCACCTATACACACACACAGACACACACACACACGCCATATCCCTCTTTTTTGTGTGTTGGAGACCACATTGCTTCGACTGCAGCACAATTTTGCAGGTTGACTTTGTCAAACCGATCATAGTATGTAATGACGACGACTGAGGTGTTGTACTTTGAACAATTGTCTTTCAAGACGATGTCATTGTTTTGTAATTTGATGACGTCATTACACTGAAAATTGTGATTAAAGGTAAGGTATCAAAACCAGCCGATTATAGGTTTTATGTCTGCGGGACGTATTTTTCCCAAGTTGCCAGAAATGGCATAGCGACCTCAGTCGTTACAAGGCCGCTTTTCCGTCTAGCAATGCAATAGATGTTCACACGGCCACGTTGGTTGAGTGGGCATTGACTTTCCCCCTGTTATATCTATACATTGTTTTTTTTTGTCTTACCATTTCCGTGGATGACCCGTGGCCGAGTGGTTACAGAAACGGTTTCGCATGTACGCTCAATATAACTTCAAGGTGCCTATATCACATTCTTTTCTTTGTCGATCACAGATGACTGTCATCTGATGACCACAAGCGTATCACCTAACTCGTCCTCAATGTGACGAGTTTTCATGTCTCGTGGGAAACTTGATATCAATAAGAATTGCATGTAATTGCTCAGTACAATTATCTCACTCCTTGTGAACTTTGTCAGAGTGTATTCTTCAAGTGACATACTCATTTTTGCTGAATCTTGTTTATAATTTCGTGCTCTGGATGATTATTAGTGGAAAAAAATGGAGATATTTGCATAAAATATGAAATTTCGTGTATAAACATACCAAATTTGGTAATTGTCATGACTGTAGTCTTATGCCTGATTACCAAACACATGATTGCAATTGCTATCAGATGAAGATATGGAATTGCAAGAGCAATGCATATCGCCATATATAACAAGCTGTGGGAGTTGGCCATCACTATAGATTTTTAGAGTTCAAGTTGTCATAGAAACGAGTGCATACTGTGTAATGATGATAATAAGCTTACATGTATCTCAAATGTCCACTTGTGTGGTTTTTTTTTTTGTTCTCTCCATTCCTTGCTTCTGCAATGTCATTTTCTGAACATCCGTTCTCTAGCATGCAAATAGTGTGCTTGCAAGAATAGAATGTGTAAATCACATTCAATAGATGTCATGGCTGCTACATTCTTTTCAAACCAGTATTACTTGTTTCAATTTGGCACACATTGAAAAGAAATGTTATGTGTGAGACTGTGTTTCAACTGCACTGGTTACTGTTATGGCATTAGCTATGGTTTTAAGGAATGTATCCTTATGTTGACTACCCTGTAATGCAGCAATTTGAAACTGGAGAATGTCTAAAAATTGAACTCTGAAATATGGCAGGCCATTATAGAGACTGATTCAAGCTAACAAAATGAAGTGAAGACAAAATACATGCATACATGTACTTTTATACTGTACATGCTGATATTTTTGTGAATGGCAGTCGATTGGACATTTGTGGCGAGTTGTTGATTTTGTGCGTTGTGGTCTTCTCATATCACGGTAATTGCAAAACAAAAACAAAACAAAAATCATAAATATTCAGATGAAAGTGGGACTTCTGACACAAACTGCTTTATTTAAAACATTGCTTGAAATGAGATCAAATCTCTCAGAGAAAAAAAGAATACTTGTAATCCCAGGATTTTATCGGGGGGCCTTATCGCGTGGCATAGAGGCGCTACTACTGTTAGTCACTTGATATGGCAACGCTAGCATGCTGGCCTGGAACAGTGCGTGCGAGGATGATTTAATTTTCATTCTTGTCATATTTCTGCAATCGAGAGTCAATTCGGGAAATTTGCGAAAACTTACAGTACCTTGTTTTCTACCAATGATGCTGACATCTGTATGTTTTCTAAAAATGCTTTGATTCAAAGAAAAAAGGGATAGAACTAGTAGGTTTTAGGGATGTTAAAGGGAAGTAATACAGAAATAGGATTTTTATCATCTAGTCCCACAGGAACAAAGTTTCTACTTATAATGTGTGTGTGTATGAATTGTGTGTTGTGTTTCTTATTACAAGACTAACAGTGTTTTGTGGTCAGTAATGACTTTCATGTGAGGCGTTTGTGTTCAAGTAGCTCACAAGACCTCGTCCGGAAGGTAAACAAAAGCACAGCCCTGGCTTGCATAACTACAGCCTAATGAAGCACAAACACCCAGTAGACAATTAAACTGCTAATTGGTGCACAGTTTCGGAGAGGATGGTACCACTGAGTAGAGGCTAAGTGTAAGGTCCTAGAACATGACTGACATCCCCTTCTTTTCACCTTCCTTTCTCCATCCCTTTTCTCCTTCCTTGTTCTCTATTGTACTTGTCCCTCTGCCTTTTCCTCCATTTTCCCTTCCGTCTTTCCCTTTCCTTGCCCTCCTCCCTTGCCCTCCCCCTTCTCCCTTCCCTAGTCCTTCCCCCTCCCCTTGTCCCTCCCTCTTCTATCTTCTCTTCCCCTTTCTCCCTCCCCTTCCCTACCCCCTTTCCTGCCCCCTTGTTCCTCCCTTTTCTCTCTTCTCGCTCCCATTCCCCTTCCCCTTCCATGCACCCTTATCCATCCATCTTCTTTCTTCTTGTTCCCCAGGGCATTTGGGCACGGTCCTCATACTTTTGTTGCTAAGTTATTTTACTTGCCCAATGGTGAATTTTAGTTGCCCCAGTATGGCAAGCACTCAATGGCTTTGTGATACCCAGATTCACTTCCCCGCAGTCTCATGTCAAAGGGAACCTGTAGCTATTAAAGAAAACAATGAATCTCTATGAGACAGAAGTTTTGAAGAGTTCCTGCTTGAGAATGTCTTGTACTCTAAAAGTGGATACTTTCACACGAGTAATTTTTTTTTTCTTTTTTTTGCGCTCAGCCAGGTCAGATGAGTTCACTTGTTTTTAATTGCGTGGAATCAAGACATCCACTACTGGAACGTAGATAAATGGGAAGCAAAAATATGCATTTTATTTTCATGCTAGTTTCTGGTAGCGCGAAATGCGCGAAAATTTCAACACTGCGAAAATTTCCACTTTCACAGTATATAAAGGTATACGCACATATAGATACTTTTTTATATACTAATTAGAGGTTTAATTTTCATTTCATTCCCTTTCAAAAAGAAGTGAGTGTTTTCTCTAGATATTCCTTGCTGTATTAATGCATTCGGTTTCATCATCGACAAGTTTCTTGTAAAATTGGTAAAGGTGATATGAAAATTGTGGAATTCAGTGCAGCTCATGAGGGAAAGAAAGCAAGCGAGAAGAGAGAAAGGAAGAAAAAATTGGTTTCAGGTATCTCAGTGATTGTATTTTAGACTGAAACCTCACACTCAACCTTAGAGCATATATTCTGTGGGGTGGAAAAAAGGGCATTCACTTGCTATAATTTCCCACACATATATTTCTGTGTGGGTGGTTATAGCGGTACCAAGGAAACAAAGGTGTGTGAAATTATGGATACCCCAGATTGACGTCATGGCCTGCCTGAATTCTTTTCCCCCTTACATTCTCCAGTCTTTGGTGAGGCATTTTTTTTTTTTTTCACAGTGTGAATACGAAAGGTTGATTCTGCTTTTTACGTGTTGCCATGGTTATTAGGCATTCTATAATAGTCATATAAAATCACATGTGTATGTCATGTGGCTTGTACCTCGTGGATGGTTGGTTTGATTCTATGAGGAGAACATTTTGTTGGGAGCTCTGTTGACAGCTAACACATGCTTTAAATTACAACTAGGAGGCATTATTACAACTGTTATGAAACATGTGTTGCTAGAAGAAAAAAAAAATCTGTACAAATAACTAGCAACTGAAGTCACATCAACGTTACGGACCAACCATAATCAGACAATTCCCACATCACTGTTGTTGATGTATTCCAAAAAGTACATGGTATTTTCTATTACACACCTGACGTGCCTTTATGTATTTGAAATTGTTCATGCTGTAACTCATGGTAAGGATTGTGTGCATACTAGCTTCATAGTTTGAAAGATTTGCATTATAATGTATACAATGTGAGAAGAGGAAGGATGCCGTAGAAGCAGATGGACGTGGAAACCTAGCAATGTCCACGGCATCCTTCCTCTTTTTACTTTGTATGATAAAGGACGTACGCGGGAGCTATACATGTACACTGGTGCTGTACATGGTTGAGACCCCTTCTCATACTCTCTCTCTATATATATAATGTATAGATATGTGAAGAATTGGAATGCATAAAACTGATGAACACTATTTTCAAAGTTTTTAAGTAAGATCATCATCAAGTAGAAAAACCCAATCTTTTATAATGATACTGCACTCATTACATAAGAAAAATATTCTGAAAAATATTATTAGAATTATTACATATGTTGCACCCATTTTCTTTGTTTTTCAGCAGATTCAGTCTCAAATATCTCAAGTTGATGAAAATGAATATATATCGGTTTTGGCATTTAAACTCTTCATATGTATAAAAGAAATGTGTAAGAGATTCTTGCAGTGGCCCGCATATGGCGAGGGAAGAGGCCTTTTGACTCTTGTGGAGTTTAGAAGAGATTGTAGTGGACGACAAAGCCAGGTAGGTACGTTGTGACAGCTCGCGCCTTAACAAGAACGAAGTGTGCGGACACGCTGGGGATCATGATGTAAGGATGGCACCATGCATCAAATTTAGCCTCTGTGCGTCTGACATAGATACAGGGGACTCTCCACAGGATCCATTAGGGTTTCAAGTGCAGCATCTATTTGGGTGCAAACTTGTCGCTGATTTGCTCCGTGCCCTATTTTTAGGGGCTCGTTTGGGTGTCTCCCTCGCTTTTTCCCTCTCTCCCTCCTTTTCTCTCGAGCTTTTTCTCCTGGCTACCTCTTATACTCTGTCTCTCCCCTCTCTGCCTTCGTTCTATCTCTCCCCCCCCCCCCTCTCTCAATCTCTTCCTCCTCTCCCTATCTCATTCGTTCCCTCGTTCTTTCCTCTCCCGTCTCCCCCATTTGCCTCTTTTACTCCTCCCCCAAACCCTCCTTCTCTCGCTCTTCTTTTCATTTCTCTCTACCTATTTCTCTCCATCTCTCCCTCTCTACCCTCTGCGTATGTACCTCTACATTTTGTAGAAAAATGTATTACCTTTAAGATTGTTCTTCTTATCTACCATACATTGTACAGATTTGCCCCTGCCTATCTTCAAAATACTCTTTATCTTCGTCAATCATCACGAAATCTCCACTCATCTAACTTCGCAAATTTTAGAGGTACCTTGGAACAAAAGTTGGGGGATTGTGCTTTCTCATACATGGGTTCAAAACTTTGGAAAAATCTTCCAATATCTCTACAACAAGCAGCTTCTATAGATACTTTCAAAATGAACCTCAAAACCTACCTTTTTAATTTGCATTGACAATTGTGCACGTGTGTGTATTTTTTGTTTGTTTTCTCATTGTTCGCTTGTTCCATCTTCTGTGATACTATTTTCTTTTCTATGAGTATGTTTTTAGGTAGAATGAGTGCTTTATAAAAGTCTATTATTAACAATATTATCTCTCCCTCTCTACATCTCTCTCTTTCCCCCTCTCCATCTTTCTCACTCTTGCTCCTGTATTCTTAAATTTCTTTAGTCCAGTGCCATTCACGAATTTAACAACATGCAAAAATATCAACTCTAATCCCTGCATGACTGTGATGTTGCACTCACATTTTTCTGTTCATTACTCTACTCCATGATCGTGAATTTTGCAACTTGTGAATTTACTGAGAAATCCGGATTTTTGAAAAATTAGACTCACTAAATGAATGGTGTGAACAGTTTTGTGTGAAATAGCTACAGCGGAAGATTTTAGCAGTTTTGAGGCAACTGGAGAAATGGTATTATCAATGCAGTAACAACTGTAAAAGTGAATATTTTCGTATGAGTAATATTTCACCCTTGGCCGGATAAGATGAGTTTCACATGTTTTTATTTCCGCGGAATCAAGACATCAACTAATGGAACATTTATGGCAAGTACAAATACTCATGTGCTTTTATTTTCGCACTAGTTTCTGGTTACGTGAAATGTGCGTAAATTTCAACACCACAAAAACTTCCACATTTACACACTAGTCCTTTTATGGCTTGCACCCAACAAGCATTTTGACACTTTGAAATTATGCTATGTCATTGGTTGTATAAGTAATTTGCTGCCATACTGCTTGCCGATCACATTTATGGCCTTGTGAACAGCCATTAACCGGAAATCACACAAGCAGTATAAGCCGAGTCCAGGGATTATGGAAATTTTTATTACATAAAGAAGTGTGTGTCTATATTGACTGCACTTACACTGTGGATTTGATTTATGCCACTGTGTTCGTGACTAAATTTTGTTCTTAATTTTGCACTGTTTAATTCCGTATCTTATTTCATCAAGAAAGACATAGAGTTACGAAGGATCAACAGTTTAGGTGTTGGGCCAATTAATGGATAAAATTACATTTTATGAAGCAATGATGTGATCCTCTAGTTTCAGTCAGTACAATGTACCTCTAGTGTTATCAAAACTATTTAAAAGATAATATCCAGTGACTTGATACCAGGCTACAACATGTCAGATGTGAATAGCCTTGTAATTGAACTGGCCTTGTGTAATGGCAGGAAGCTGGACTGGAACTTCTTCCTTGTGGGAAGGAGGAGGAGTTCAAAAAGCAGCTATGGCATTAGCATCTCAGCCAAGATGCGTGGCTGCTGTGTGGCTCCCTTATCTGCTTGCCTCTACTGCAGGTCACAATCTCCAAGTGCTGGCTTGTGTGTATAAATCATACTAAAAACTAGTTAAAAAGACATTAACAACAACAGCAGCAGGAACAACATCAATAGAAATGTCATATCATTCATCTAGGGTTGTCAATTATGCAGCAGATATCATTGGGATGGTATAGTTTGGGTTGAGATATGAATTCAGGTTTTAACTTTTTGCAAGATACATGTAATTAGAAACCACCTACAGTATATAATATAATGCCTCTTAGAATTGAATGCTCTTTAGTATTTGATATAAGTGGTTTCTAATTATCTCACAATAAGTTAAAGCCTAAATTCCCATCTCAACAAAAACTGTATCATCGCTTTAATATGTGGAGCAGCTGGAAGTTAATGTGGGTTTTCTGAGCAAGATCATGAAGCAATAACCTTGAAATCTGGCTTCAATTAGATAGTGATTCAGTAGAAGATCTTTATACCATTATGAAATTCCTTGTTCGATGTTTGCTACATACGGTATAACCCTGACAACTGCATGTTTCTATGTGATGAGCTTACATTGCTGGTAAAGTTTCATATTAATGAAACTTCTTGTGAGAAATATGACCTAGTCATACCATGTTAGCACAGACGTACTCGAACTATTAATTGTAAAATTGTTCTTCAATTTCTTCGCCTCTGTAATTATGTTAGGGTTGAAATTTGCAACATTAGAATCATACTGAACATTTTTGGCTTGCCAGTAACTGACAAAATCATAAAAAATTATGATGTGTTGTGAATTATTATGAAATTACACTCACTTTCACCCAGTAATACTTTTATTTGAACTGAAAGGGTGCTGACAGTAAATATGCATAGATTGGTATATAGAGCTAATTGCTCTATTTTTTAATTCATCATAGATCTCATTCCAAAAATAAACTTTTTATTTTAAGCCAAAAGTCATTTGAATCAGTTTACAAGAGGATAGATATGAGTTAATTGTGTGCTGGGTCATTTGCTGAGAGCACATTTTGAGTGATTGCATACCTGATTTCTGTAAGTGCATGATTATTCTTCTCTCATATTCATGGTTGTGCTTAACTGTGATATATATATATATATATATATATATATATATTTCTCTCTCTCTCTTAGATCTCAGGCATACATATGAAATGGAAGAAAAACGTGACAAGTTTTAACAAAGAACTTTCATAGTCATTGTTTGTGGTGTAGTGAAGTACTAATTATGAGGTTGAAAATAGCATGACAAAGCATTTTTTTTTCACATTCACTGTTGTCTTAATGACAAGAAAAAAAAATCAGTGTGTCAATCATCAATCTAAAGAAGGATATAGGTAAGGTGTGCTAGATATCTCATTACTTCTCCTGGCTGTGACAGTGACTGACAATCCCCCCCCCCCTTTTTTTTAACTTAAAGCTTTTGCATGAGCTCCAAACATATCAGCGAATCTCACTTACATCTGTGGTGTATACAACGTGATAGCCGCGGGATCCTGGACAAATCGGGCAACAGAACAGCAGTATTGTGCCGGAAATAGACGGAGGCGACTAAAATTAGCCGTGGCGGCATCAGTTTTTAGATTCCACTGGAATTTAAGGGTGTTAGGAGGACTTGCAGGACACGATGGGCCGGGGCGTTTACCACAGCACCGGAGAGAATGTCATATGTTTGGGGTTTGTGCAATCCAGATTGATTTATTCCTTGCCCGTGCTAAATTGGGAATGTAAATATGTGTATCTGATATTTGCACCACGTGTGGATATACAGTTGCAGTATTCATGGAACCTGATATTTAAAAATAAAAGCATCTCAGAAGCCAGTGCTGGAGTGAATGTAGAGGTAGATGCGTGTGACACAGCTAGCTGTCTTACAGGGCTGCCGTTTATAGAATGTTTACTTGTGAGTAGGTGGTACAAAAACCTAATGTAGAAAAGATATCTTCAATGTCAACCTACGCTTTCTTGAAAAGTATGTGACGCAGAAGTGTCTCGTGATAATACGGCTGACTTCAGCACCTTATGACATCTTGTAAGATGTTGCAATTTTTTTTTTCATTTTTCACCACACTTATTTTAATACCTTATGGAGACACATATGCCAAATGCAAATGACAAAGAGTGAAAGTTGTTGTTCTTTTAATTCAAGAGAAGAAGAATACACAGTAGTTTCTGTTTTAATTCTTTGGTATATGGCAAATAAAAAAAGTCAATGTTACACAAGTGTACTCTTGCTCTATTAGTCCATATATTATGTTCCATATGTTGGATTTCATTTTGTTCATTGTAAATTTCATTTCCTTTTGCTTAAAAAAAAAGTGGACCGTCCTTTAATCTGGAAATCACATCACACTATACGACCACTAAAAACACATGCCGACTGTGTGAAGTTTAAGGCAGTATCGCATTTATGTTCTCTATGTGTGTGATATTACACCAAGGTTCCTTGATATGATGGAAAGATGAGTAAAATGATATTGCACGTATCACTCAGAGTGCACAGTGTGCAGTGCTTGATTGGATGTGCTGTCTGACAGGAATGAATGGGCAATGTAATTTAAAGGACAAGTTCACCTTCATAGACATGTGGGTTGAGTGAATGCAGCAATATTAGTAGAACGCATCAGTGAGAGTTTGAGCAAAATCGGACAATGCGTTCAAAAGTTATGAATTTTTGAAGTTTCTGCTCAGTTACGGCTGGATGAAAAGACTACTATAGCTGTGATGTCGCATGAGTACAAAGATATAAAGAAAGAATAAAGAAAATTCAACATATTACCATTTTTCTCGCATAACAAAAGCACACTCAACTTCTCTCTTTCAGAAGGCAGGGGGAATAATATTACCCTTAACATACGTCAGTAGCAAGTCGAATAAATGTGCACTTTATTCAAAAAGTAAAGTTTTGTGAAATTCTCTTTTTATTTTCCTTATATAGTTGTACGCATGTGACATCGTACAATGTAGTAGTCTTCTCTTCCAGCAGTGACTGCGCAGATACTTGAAATATTCGTAACTTTTGAACGGATTGTCCAATTTTCCTCAAACTTTCACTGATGTGTTCTACTAACATTGCTGCATTATCTCAATCCTTATGTATATGAAGGTGGACTTGTCCTTTAAGTACAAAAGGAATGGATGAATGAAGAATACACCCTGTACAGCTTTTGCTATATTGTGTGTACAAGTTACAAGTCTTGATATTTTAGGTTGGGGAGGGGGGGGGGGTGGGGGAAAGCTAGGAATATGTGATATTGGAATTCACATATGAGATGATGCAAGAAATTTCCAGTTGGTTAGTTCCTGATCAGAAATTTGCGTTATTGACCCAAACTCTGCCCCTTGGAACAAAATTTATGAGTGTATTTTTGGTAAGGCAGTTCCACAGAAAGTCAATAGTGATGTCCTCGAAATAGAAAGTAATTTAGTGGTATGTCCGATATCACTGT